>NW_026250027.1:831570-942626 GCF_022578975.1 Hypoxylon trugodes
TCCTCGCTCTCTCTCGCGCGGCTGGGTCGTGGCGGTCGGCCCCCCGCCCCCCCCCCCCCCCCCGCCGGCCGCGCCGCCCCCCCCCCCCCCCCCTCCATCCCACACCATCCACACACCTTGTCTACTTTGTATCTAATCCTAATCCCTAATCCCCTCCACGTCCGCATGTCAAGAGAGAGAGGAGAGAGAGGATTCCCAGTGCCTATTCTTCTTCTCCCCCCCCTTTCCTGTGCTCCGAACTTAATCAACCTTTAGCATTCTGTGGGTTTAGTGAACTAGATTGAATTGATGTTTCCCAATTGACTTGGGCACATCTTCAATCATTTCATCCCATCTAATTTTCTTCTTCTTTTTTTTATTCACCCAAAGTACTGCACTGTACTGTATTCTTCCCTCCCCCCTAACCAGATTGTTCTTCCTAGTTCCTTAATTCTTCCTTTTCCTCCCCCCCCCCCAATCCGATCCAATCCTGTTCGCCGTAAGGCCCGTGTGGGTTGGTGACATACGGTGGCATCTAAGTGGGCTAGTTTCACCGGTCCTACTCCTTGTGTCTCGCCTGTCTCGCCTTGTGTGGCTCGCTACATACTAATTGTTCAACACCCTGAACTTTTCCTCGCGTCTCGCAACTACGCAACTACATACTACATACCAAATCTTCATTACTCGCATCACACCCAGTGCACAAAAGTAGCGCCCTACAAGGCTTCGTTACCTGTTGCTCGGGTCCGCTCTTTTCCCGCTCTTTTTCTATCTTTTCACTTCTACACCATAACCTCCCATCGCTACTATCCCGCTCGATTTCGTCAGACTGACCGGCCGACTTACCACCTCGACCGCCGATTCCTTCCAAGTCCCTAAGCCACTTCGAAAGCCTACCCAGTTATCCTATTCGGCGGCGTCAAACTTATATCCTCCCATATACCAATCTAATCGGCCACTCCATTTTATACACTGGTCGAATTCTTGGTTCTGTATTATTTTAGAATATCCAACGAATTTGTCGCCTTCAAACTTGCTAGACGATAGCTTCGATGTTACGATAGGTCTCGTCTCAATCGCCTTCATGACGCACCGAACCTAAACCATATACACCCCCCTTATTTAACAGCCAAGGAAGTCTATTCGGGCACCTATTGGCTTGGGCTATACTCGCCTAGGAAGAAAATCGGTTTGGTTATTTCCAATTTTTGGCAGACATGATGGAGGAATATACGGATAGTCCCTTGGAGAGCGATGATGTCTTTCCCTGTAAGGGTTGTGGAGAGGTAAGAAGATATCTCGTCTGCTATGATTGGGAGACGTCGTTGCTAAGCTACGCTTCTGATTAGATCCTCGAAGAGGGCAAAGCATTTGAACTAGGTAGGTTCAACGCTATTCTTTTTCCAATTTTATTATCATTAATAAAAGAATAAATTCTTTTATTGGAAGCGCAACCATTCTGACTTGGCTATAGCGGGGAACCGATGGCATCTTAACTGCTTTCGATGTAATACCTGCGGCACCCTTCTCGATTCCGATGCGAACCTCCTATTGTTAGGCGATGGTTCTCTCATATGCAATAACTGTACATACAGCTGCAGTGCTTGCGGCGACAAAATCGAGGACCTTGCGATATTAACCGGGGACCAAGCTTTCTGCGCCGCCTGTTTCCGATGCAGGAATTGCAAGAGGAAGATCGAAAACTTGCGATATGCTAGAACCTCGCAGGGAATCTTTTGCATGAATTGCCACGAATCTCTAATGGCAAGGCGTAGGAAGAAATCCAAAGCTGCCGCCCAAGCAAAGGCACGGGAAAAAGATGCATCGCCCATGATTATGGAAAAGTCCCTCCCGGCTCTTCCACCGAACGCTATACCGCCGAATGCCTTTTCAAACGATAGGGTCGATCCTGAGTCCGATACTCCAACGGAACTTTCCCCGCGACCACGACCGGCATATCCCCGCAACGACTCGTCGAGAAGCAGTTCGAGACCCGATAGATCGCCCGACCGATCTGGCGATCATTCCGGAAGAGACAACGGCCTACCCCTCCCTTCCCAAAGCTATCGCAATAACCGAAACTCGTCTATCTTCTCAGGTGGTGATATTACCGGCAACAACGGCGGTGACGATCAAAGTTTCTTCATTCCAGTTGCCTTAGATCCGAGCCCAGTACCGTCCGTTACGCCTAGATCTACGTCAGAGGCTCTCACCGACTCGAACAAGAAAACCAAAGAAAAGGATTACTTTAGTCTTTCGAAGCCAACTGCTGGGCCGGAGCGGAGGGATACCTCACAGTCATCCACGCCCCATATTGCTTTCCAGGAGAAAGGAAGACAACCGTCATTTGACCACGAGAACCCACCTCCTAGAGATTTAGGCCGAAAGCTTTCTAAATCGTCTAAGGGCGATAAGAGTGCGACAACAAAATCGTCACCTACGTCAGCAGACGATCGGTCTTCGAGATTGGCGAATGGAAGATCTCATCCCTCGGATGACTTCAAATTGCAGGAAGCGCCAAAGAGCAAGAAGTTGAACACTCGTACGGGTTCCCAATCAAATGCGGTCCCAGACTCTACCGTCTCTAGAGGCAGCAGCAACTCTAGTCGAAAGGACAAAGATGGATTTTCTAGTGATTCTCCCCAACATTTACACGCGGGCGACAAGACAAGCACTCCACGTAGCTCGCAAGAGTCTCGACTCAAAGATGACGATGAAGTGCGGTCCAACGATTCCATGGCTACCTCTGTTAGTAACAACATAACGCCCATTACGCGAAAGGAGCTCCCAGCTTCGGCTTTGAGGAACGGTTAGTACATGCATAAATTATCAGTATTCTTCATAGACTAACAATCGTTATAGTGAATGGTAGCGCGTCTCGACCTACTGCAAACGAGCAGAAAACCAACGATCAATATATGACTCCAAGAGCACCGCCTGCCCCGCCTACGTCAGCAGCTGGTCAGGAGTCAGCAAACGCGACAGGTGAAACTAAGGCGTCGCCCAAACTACCCAGATGGAGTGCAGGTGGTGACTTCAGTATGGATGAAGACATGGCCCGTATTCTAGGGACGGATGAAGGTTCCTCTTCTATCCTCCGTCGGGTTTCAAACGCTGTGCGCCATGGACGAACAAACAGCACTGAATCAAGTAACAACCTTCCTCGTGTCGGTCATACCCGGAGTGCTAGTGAAACAACCCGTAGTACGACCACATCGCCGCGTTGGCCGAAGACTCCTATCGCAGAAGACGCCGTTAACGGTACAGGTCACGATATCAGCAGCCCCCTATCGATCAATTCGAACGACGATCCAGTTCTATTGAGAAGACGTCTGCGAAACTCCGAGCAAAGAGTCGCAGAATTAGAACGCCAGTTCAATAACGAGAAGGACCTAAAGAACCTTACGCAGAAGCTAGAGGAGAAGCGAAAGACGGTGTCTGTACTTGATACACAAACTGAAATCATGATACGTCAGTTGGAAGCGCTGGCAGGATACGTGGAGAGGGCCAAGGAGACTAAGAGGCCTATCGACCCCCGCGAACTCGAGGACTCTGCGTTGAAGGACTTTGTCCAGAGACTTGAAAAACTCAAGCAATCCATGTCGGCCAGTCTTGAGCAGCTTCATGCTGAGCGGGACGAACTTTTGGAGGAAAAGAATAAGGCGATTGCAGAAAGGGATCGTGCTCGAGTGGAATTCGAACAACTGGTCTCTAAGAACGCACAGTTGGCCGACTTGAACAACGACCTTACCAACCAGATACAGGAACGATTCAAGAATCATTCGGACCCCAAGTCCCCTCCTAACGGACTTGGAATTTACAACTCACACAAGGGCGCATCGAACAATTCGATAAGTTTGGATAGTTCCAGCATCCAAACCGGTACAACCGTCATTGCTGTCGATCAAGAAGAGCCAATTCTTGAAGCTGGGCCTACCGTGGTCAAGATAGGAAAGGGCCAGGTTAAAAAATTCAACTGGAAGAAGGGCTCGAAAGCCATGGCTCAGAACATCGCGAAGGGTGTGAACCGCACAGTTGTAGCCTTCCAACAGCCAGAACGCGAGCGCCACCAGCCAGGTATGGCGGGTGAGAGCATCGGTCTCCCCTATAACATGACAGTCGTACCTGTTGAATCGCCAGTCTCGCACACTCCTGTTAATGGTCAAAATCGCCAACCCGGAGATGCTAGTCGACAAGGCTTCTTTGGGTTCAAGAAGGCCAATACGATGCCAAAGGGTATGGCAATGTCAAATATGTCTATTCCGGCTATTGCGGAAGCCCCTTCGGTACTATTCGGGTCCGAGCTGGCGGATAGGGCCGATTATGAGCGCCGCCAAATCCCCTGCGTCGTTACCCGCTGTATCGAAGAGGTCGAGCTGAGGGGTATGGATATGGAAGGCATATACCGCAAGACTGGTGGAAACTCTCAAACCAAAGCCATTCAAGAAGGGTTCGATAAGAACGAAAACTTCGATATTTCCGACCCCGATATCGACATCACTGCTGTGACGAGTGTTCTGAAGCAGTACTTTAGAAAACTTCCAACACCGCTGTTAACATTTGATGTTTATGACCGCATCCTCGAGACGAATTGTAAGTGCCTCTACAATGTACCCATCATATATATCGAATTTTGACTAACCAAACCAGCAATTCAAACTGATGAGGAAAAGTGCACACACCTGCAAAGTGTATTCAAGCAGCTGCCGTCTCAACACAAGGATTGTCTCGAATTTTTGATGTTCCATCTCCACCGCGTTGCCTCCCGAGAGCGCGAGAACCTCGTAAGTTATTACATCTCATGCTATTAGAGTACATCTAGCTAATGGCCAAATAGATGACCCCGAAGAATCTCGCTGTGGTCTTTGCTCCGACCATTATGAGGGACCACAACATCGAGCGAGAGATGACCGACATGCACGCCAAGAACCTTGCTGTGCAATTTATTATTGAGAACACGCACAACATTTTCATATAGTTTCGGCTGGTTTTCCGGCTATTGACCTATTGACCTCACCACTCGAACCCTGTACATACTAGACGAAAGAGAAGTGTGATTCGTCAATTTTACAAAGAACTACATCGAAGTCAACAGCATTCAAGTTTCAGCCCGGAGTTCATTCCCCTTACCAAAGATCACGACCATACCATATGGCTGGTTTAGAATTGTCACGTGCACAAACCTGACTATTCTGGACCTACTATTGGATTTTTATTTCAACTTTTCCATTCGAGGAGGTGTCCCGGCGGCGATGTTTCATCTGTCTTTACGGTAGGAAATTTAATGATATCCTTGAGAGCATTGCGACTTTTTTTTTCTCCTTGTTTTTTTTTCTTCTCTTGCAGGGGGTTTTCTTGCTATTCTCCATCTAGGGGGGTAGTAGTGGTTGATGTACCTCTTAAAGTCATGAAGTAGCTTTCTTTATGAAGTTGGGAGAGAAGGAAAAGAGAGAAGAAATGAAACATGGTCACTGTAGTGCTTAGATACATAAAATATCGAAGTACATGGAAGAGTAAGCGGGAGAGCATGAGAAGGGGAGGGAGAAAGAGGTTTTGAAACTTAAGGGGATGGTCATATCCCCTAGGATCACGTTCTTGGTGTACCCTAGAGTAGTCTACCAAGTGTGGCTCGATGAGGTGTTGAGAGATGCAAGGACAGATTCGACGAATAGAGATCCGAGTTTTGATCTCCTAAAGTTGTTGGTTCAACATGATATATGTGATTAATCTATCCGTGCATCCACGTAGTCCTCCGCGTAGCCTATTAGATGTGATATCAACATATAAGGATTGTTATTTTCTTATTTTCCAAGTTTTGAGGTCTTGTTCTTAAAAAAGATATAGGTAAAAACGACAGCAGTCTAAAACACACATTCTAAGCTTAATAATAAGTTAGGTAAAACTTGCAACATTTTCGGCGCGATACTTCGTTCAATAATTAAATCCTTCTACACTTTTTCTCGGAATGTCTTACAGGAATTTTGAAATAGGGCTGATAGGATGGTCGGTCCCCTCTTCCGAATATTTTCTTAAACGAGACGGATCGCCTTTCCTATGGCGAAATCAGTGCCAAAAGGAAAGGGTTTGGGGGCGGAGATGTTGGTGCTGACGGGCTTGGGTGGTACTGCTTATTTTAGAAAAAAGATTACTTAGGCTGGGTAGGTAGATGGGCATCCGGTTACCTGCTGCTGAAGATCACGAGTCAGCGTTCCTGTGAGAATGAGCTTGGAGTTCGCAACTTGGCGTTGAAGTTTTAGGGATTTCTTTTAATTATATTGTTAGATGGATGCTGGATGTCTATAGATGGTGGTGGTTTTTATGAAGCGGCTCGCAGATTGCCGGTGTTTAATATATAATACGAGGAAAATCGAATGGTACAGGCATTAACCTAGCCAAACCAAATGCCGTCTAGTTGTATCACATCAAAACAATAGCTCAATATGCAAGCTAGGTAACACGACTACTCATTGTGTTTGCAGATCGAGAAGCCTATCTTGTAGGAGGTAGGAAGAGGTAATAGTGGCTGAGACCTACCAATCGAAGTAAACTTCTCGTGAGATTCCATCTGTACCCGGAAAGGAAGTAGACAGCCGTTTTAATATTGCGCAGAGCCCGAATAAACGGATGCTGATCTCACTTGTCTAATGCCCAGAAACGCCCCCGAGATTTGCGAGTTGCACGAAACGAAATTCCACGGCGGCTTTAGGGGTTTGTTGGTTCACGCGAGGCTGCAAGTAATTACACCAAAAATGGCCGACTGAAACCACCTTCTTTCCTGCTTTGGGATGCTAGAAGTAAAGTAACATGCATCGCTGGATTTTGCTTAATACGAAGGATTGAAAATGGCAGTTCATACCTATCATATCACTTACATTTACATATGCATATATGTATCCCGATGTAAGTCATCACGAGAAAAGCAACCTCAGGTAGGCTCGCAAGACACCGTCAGTAGTAGTAGGAATCGGGATAGCAGAAAGCTGTTGCTTACATAGCACGATGTCTTCGCCTTCGTAATCAAAACAGAGCTAATGAATGGAGATGGAGGGCTGTGCCTAAATTATAAGTAAGGGTCTAGGCGAGCAGCGAGTCAAGTGTACCTAATAAAGCTCCGTCTGACATGCATATCCAGTACCATATATGGCTGGGTAGTGTACCTGGGGCGTACTTCATGCGACCTCGCCTGGCAAAAGCTCGGTCTAGGTCGAGCTGAAATCTATTAGGTACTGACCTTCCTGTTTGCCATTTTCTTAATTTTATTTTTCTGTGATTTGTTTCACTAGTATCATATATCACATGAGAAGAAAAGAAGGAATGTATTTTTGTCCATAATAGTTAACATGTAGATCCAATGTCTGAGCTGAAGAAAAGGCGATCGGACACATCACGATCTTTAACAAAACTCCGACGCCAGCGCGGTGGTAATATACCGATACGATTAATATCCCGTGAGTACATACAGCTGCAACACCAATTCCTGAAGGCGCGGGTATATAGCTGCCTATGTGCTGTAGTTCCGCCCGAGCGCGCAAGGCTGCTTACCGCTGGATGATCGCCGTTCGCATGCGCCCGGGCTTACCACCTATATCTTCTTGATTAACTACCCCTGGGGCTTAATCGTCAGTTCAGCGCTCCTAGTGAGGTTAGCAGCTAAAGCTGTCAGCTATATTAGTTCAGTGGAAGACTCGGGAGGGCTAAAATAGGTACGTGTGTCTAAGAACAGGGCTGATGCAATTTCTCTTATTCTACTATTCCGCTAGGTGTTTCCGCTATACTAGATATCACAGACAGGGGATTTAGTTTTTTTTTTCTCTCTACCATTTCGCCTTTCGTCATGTCTCTTTTCATGGTTATCAGTTGTTGGTTCTATCAATTTCTTGTCTGGGAACATGATTCTTACAGATTCGGTATCTGTTAACGAGAAGGGAGGTTGCTAGTGGCGAGCCTCGCATTGGTAGGAGTGTGCTTTGCATAGGGGAAGAATATAATTACTACCCATCTAGCCCTGGAAAAGTACGAAAAGTGAAATAGTGAATCCTCTCGATCGATTCCGAACCGAAGGATTTAAATTAAACTGGTTGTTGTTAGGCCGAAAGGAGTATAGCCATGCCAACAACACGCGGCAGCCTCCTGTTCCTTACCTTAGAGAGAGAGGAAAACCCCACGGGCGATGGTACTGTAGTGTAGCACTGCGGGCTCGAGACCCAGCGGCCGCCTGCATATTGCGTGCATTAAAAACCTCGCGGGACACAAGCACAAGCACAAACACGGCTCAGAGTAGTAATATAGTATCTAGCAAACCCCCCCCACGAAGGATGTGTGATGTTGAGTAGAGGGCAGAAAAAGGAAAGAAAAGCAAAACCCGATTGTCTCGATTGTCTCGATATAGGTACGACATTCGATAAATTTGGCTGTGCCGCACACATACCGTTGGAGAGGCGTCTAAATGCCTGCTAGCTTTACTGATGGTGTTTGTCATTCGAGACCCCTGATTGGAAGACTAGATAGGAATCAAGATGCGTTCCTACAGTACCGGATCATCAACTGCCAGGGGTTAGGGTCTCCCCCCTGTATACCAAAAAAGTTGCGAAAGTGAACCCCTGTTCTTCAATTGCGTCGCCGTCGTGCTGTGCTTTAACATGGGGCATGGTAGCTCAATCTCCCTTTATATAACCTGCAAGCAATCCTATTCGGGGGTCGGGAACCGACCCTTTTCGCTCCTCTTTTCTAATGTTTGTTCCTGTGGGTTGTGGTTTTATGTAGTTGTATGTGCGTGTATTGTAGGTTCAAGTTCAATTCGAGGTGTTGTGTATGTGTGTGGATTTCATTGCGAGATATACATACATACCATACCATACGTACCTACATATCCAACCATATGATCTGCTCGGCATCATCGTGATATGAGAGGTCTTGTCACAAGCGGAGAAAGAGTAAAGGAATCCTACAATCCGTTTTAGTCGCCATTCCTTCGGGACATCGGAATTTCTATTATTCTCTCTTTTCCTTAGTTTGCGTCTATCCGTCCGTCCTCTCATAACGATGTTGAATTTTTCCTCTTGAAATGTTCAAATCGCCCCAATGAAGGGCATGTATACGCCTTTCGTACTGCTGCTTTTCGCGGTTACAGGATGCTTGGGGAACCAGAAGATCGGATCGGCCAGTGGGCACGGCCTGGCCAGACGCGGCCTCGACAATCCTGGGCCTGACAACTTTGCCTGGCATAGATATCCCACAGGTTAGCCCAATATGTGACCTCATGTGAAAAGTACAGCTTCGGACTAATATTCGAGTTTAGTTGTGGCACTTGGCGACTACGTCTATATAGATGGCGGCGAAATATCTCAGAAGAGCAATGGGACCGACATAACGACAAATGGCACTCAATCCTACGCTTCATATTCCGGTATATACTTATCACTACTAATTCGTGTAAAAGGCCTTCACTAATCGGCACATAGTGACTTCAACACTTTCGTTAAGCTTAAAGGACTCATGGACAAACAGAACAGTTCAGCTTCAATCGATCCCCAAACAGGCACCATCACTCGATCAGCAAATTTACTGGTCCGACCCCTCTAATGGCGCGGGTGCATTCTACACCTGGGGCGGCATGGCAGCGGGGTCCGCAACGCCACCGACGAATGAACAATGGCTCTTCAACGCGGATGGATCGGGAGGTGGGATGTGGTCGCAGGTATCACAAAGCGATTACCGCCAATTCGCAGCACTTAAGCAACCCGTCGGTTCAGCATTCACCCAAGGAAATCAAATAGGTTACGCGCTCGGCGGCCAGGCTACTTCCAAAACCGACAATACGATCCAGAAGGCCGATCCAGGATACGCTTTACCAGGTCTCGTGTCGTACAACTTTCAGACTGGCGATTGGAATAATGTCACCACTACAACTGACTTCGGAGGGTATGGAACAAGCTTGAACGGTCGTGCGGAATTCGTACCATTCGGACCTAATGGATTATTGGTATTTCTTGGTGGCTCTGAATCGCAGGTTGATGCTACGGATAGTAGTATTGTGCCGACTAATTGGAATTCTATCACACTGCATGACCCGGTGACGGGGAAGTGGTACAAACAAAAGACGAGCGGAATGCGACCGGTATTACTCGAACGATTTTGCAGTGTTGGCGTTCAGGGACCTAACAACACATACGAAATGTACGTTTTCTCTGGAGTCTCGTTCGGTGTCCTTTTGCAAGCTGACACGGTATAGATATATCTATGGTGGCAACTCGGATCAGATTGAGGGCACATCACCTGATGTGCATGTGTTGTCTCTACCCGGATTTATCTTCTTCGATGCAGGATCTCTAGGTACGCCGCGTGCCGACCATGCTTGTGCGGTAGTCGGCAAGGGCAAGAGGCAAATGTTGAGTTATGGGGGTGTAAACGGCGGGCCTGGACTTCGTAACCCCACGACGACAGCCGATCCGTGGAAACAGGGACTTGGTATATACGACATGAGCGAGATGAAATGGACAGATTCGTACGACCCGGATGCAGCAGATTATGAGAGTCCGGCTAAGGTGAAGGATTGGTACGACCAAGGAAATTTGAATAACGTTAAGTGGGATAGTCCGGAGCTGAAGGGATTAATTATTAATGGTTCTATATACGGCACGAGTGGCGACTCTCCTCCGGCGAATAACTCGTCGGGTGGTTCCGGTACCTCGGCTCGAAAAATCGGTGCCATTGTTGGTGGTACTGTGGGAGGAGTAGTAGTGGTTGCGATAGCCATTACTACCATGTTCCTATTAAGGCGAAGACGCCAACGACGAGAAAGCCAAAGCACGATAGTCGAAACATTAAACGAGTACAGGCCGGAACCTTGGCCTAAGGATTCGCCTAGAATGCGGTCGACCACGCCGGGGACTTTGATATCCTCGCCAACACCAGTGGAACCGGTAGAAATATGTGGGATATCAAGAGGGGAATTACCGGCCGGCGAGGTCGAGTTAGCATATGAGCTTCCGGCTTCCCCAGCACGGACGCCACGGATAAGGCCTGAACTTCCGGATCGGACATATACAAGTTAATATATATAATCTTTTGTAAAGCGAAGAGAAATCCGCATGATTAATGACTTTTT
The DNA here is from genome assembly GCF_022578975.1 of Hypoxylon trugodes. Lineage (NCBI taxonomy): Eukaryota > Fungi > Ascomycota > Sordariomycetes > Xylariales > Hypoxylaceae > Hypoxylon > Hypoxylon trugodes. Next base: position 842,657 of record NW_026250027.1, read on the forward strand.
ATAATTGTCAGTTTTAGCGTTGTGATTTGGTGACACCGTGAGACAAAGCGTACCGAAACCATTTATGATATCCCCTTACATCATTCATTCGTAAAACCCACCCCATGATTCACCTTTTCAAAATAACTATAGAAGAGATGAGCGTGGAATTCGTGTGGAAGGTCTCATTTAATACCATCTCAAACTCCCTTGCCGTTATTATTAAAAAGATGGCGCCTAGGAGTGGAATGCTCAACCTGGTCAATTAGTTAACCATGGTCAGTAGCACGGCCGTCGTGTCGCCACCAAAAAGCATCTCCCCCTCACTTTGTATCCCCGACGATCTTCTTAACCTTCTCCAGCAGCAGCCCGCTCTCCCTGCCCAATTTTCGTTGGCCGTCTCGACCTGGAGTCCGCGCCTTCGTAAGAGCTTTCCTAAACCTCTCGCGCTCGGCGATCTTGCGTTCTCGTTCTGCATTTCGTCTCGCTATTTCCTGAGCTCGTGCTTCCGCCTCAGCCTTTTTGCGCTCACCATCTGCCGCAGCTTTGTCGAAATATCCGGGCTTGCGCGGATTTTGTTTCCGCCGGCGTGGGCGATTTTCTCTTTGCGGAGGTGGGGATGAGGGCTCCTCCTGCTCTTCATCTTCGTCTATCATCGCTTGCCTCTCGGGATGAAGTTGCGGTGAAGGGGGTGCAACATTCGCCTCCGCATTTGAATCTTCGGTGACGGTAATGGCATTGGTGGCGTCAGGTTTAGACGCGGCTTGTTCAGCAGCTTTTATTTTTCTGTACGCCTTTTTGACTTTTGCCTTATGAATGAGATCCTTCTTTATTTTGTCGACTGAAAATTATATAGAATTAGCCAATCAGTATGTGGAAGTGAGTTTTTGGAAAGGATATAAACCTTTTCTCTTCCATGGCCCATCTGGTAAATTCTCAGGTCCCACTCGAAAACCTTTACGATGCTTCTTTGCTGCTGGTGTAGCTGAGCTGTCCGAGTCAAGTGGTCGTTTTGGTGCCATATTCGACAAATGACACTCAATATATCGATTATTTGTGGTTCTTATTGAAATTCTGTCATATGTCAAATGTTATAAGTGAAGGTTGACTGATTGAAATGTTAGTGGCTAAAGTGAAAGTGAATGAAGGTTTGTGGATATCGATAAGCAGAAAATTCCATTCCACATGTATCAGCTAGCGGATACACGTACCGGTGTTTAGGTACGGTACTGTACCTAATGTAGCTGGGTGGACCTCCCTAACCGAGGCTAACTCTGCTGATAGGTAGTGCCAACTTTAGTTGCTTAGTTGCTTAGATAGGTAAAGGGACGGGAAACGGGAAACAGGAAACAAACTTAGCTTATTCCGGATGCAACTAGCCTAACTTGCCATGCTATAACCCCTGTCACCGCATATCCTTGCCGATACCGCCCCAAAATTGGCCATTCCTCGCCCAAACGGGTGCGATAAATGGGCGAAATAGGCGCTAATTATGACGCTGGACTTACTAAAAATTCACTGACTGTCCACTGACTGCAGTCATACGTTTGATAGGTGAAGGGAAAGTCCGGCTGATCAAGGCGATCTCACCTCCTACATTACCTACATTACTACAACAACACATCAACTACATGTCTGATGATAATAGGTCTTTCCTCCTATTTCTTCCTTTCCCTTTCCCTTTCCTTTTCTTTCAACTTCTTTTAACTCTAACAACAATTCCCGACCCGAACAAGATTAAAGTTACCAAAGTATTAATAATTGGGTTTGCCTGCCGAAACCTTGTTGGAACAAGGCGAACAGACCCTTGCCATTCCGTTTCAAACTTCCCTGTTCTTTTCTTTTACAGTTAATGAGGCGAGCATAACGAGTCATACTTCCTGATATCGATTTATTTCTGACAAGGACAAAAAAAGAAAAATCAGCAAACCACGTCCAAAATGTTTGAGTGTTTATAATATAACAATATTTATCTGAGGGTTTAGACCACTTGACCCCTATGTACAATGCCATTTTTTCAGTCAGATCCTGAGCGGAGGGAGTCCGCTAAAGAACAATCAATACCCGCTATGGCGTCACCACCAAATAATGCACCACACGATAATGTCGATAACACCTTAAGAAGAAAGCAATCGGAGGAGAGCATCAGCACAGAATTATGTGAAGGTCCAATTTCGGATAGTCCAGCACCACCGCGAACACCAGAGCGCAACATACCGACCGAATGTTCAGACCGATCCGAACTCATTGAACGGTTAAAAAGAGGCGAGAGCCCTACTTGGAAACCAAATCGACATGTTGGTACTCCCCTCCAGCTTCGAAGAAATTGTGGCATATCCAAGTTACTAACTTCATGGTTGGTAACTAGTTCGAATCGATATGGAATGAAGAACCTGTCTCTCCTACTCGCAGTCCGAAACGATCAAACGCAGCATCGCCGATCTTGTTGCCTCCAGCTACGATAACACCAGAGAAACGAGGTACCGATTCGGAAGATGAACAACGACAACGAGAGGGGTTAAGCATCGAACGTCCACGATCAGCTCTGCATAGTGGTGATTTCACGCAGGAAGATTCGCCCCGAGAGACAGATCCCATACAAGCACGTCCAGGAGCTCAACCAAAGCAAGATTTCGCCGGCATTAATAATCCGTGGTTAGCCACTTCGCCTCCAAGAGACTTCACCCCTTTTTCGTTCGAGAAGCGAGATATTCCAGCTAGGAGACCACATGAGACGCCACCGGGCTTATCTTCCTTATCCTCGTCGATATCTTCAAGCTTTGTATACAAGCCACCAACCAGTCCTCTCGTCCAGTCAGAGAGCAACGATGATCTCGACTTGACTTCGCCGATGGACGGTATTGATATCAGCTCAAGCCTTCCAAGAAATCCACGCCGGCACACTTTGATGTCATCTCATTCAGCTTCGTTCGGCATTCCCCATAGCCCATCACCGATACATCCCCCCTCTTTACGTCAAGAGAGGACATTCCCGTATCAAGCTCACCAACCTCGACGATCACTCGCCTCAACACCAAACTTCCCTACGGCTTCATCGTCGCCACAGACTCCATCGTTACTTAGGTCAAGACGCCCGTCATTCGGTTCGGATATATCGCCTATCCAACATGCATCCATGGTAGGGTCTTACGAGGAGAGTATCTTGCGAGGACGAATGTCAACTACACCTTCAAAACCTCTCGATTTCTTAGCTCAGATCGGCGTACTTGGGTTGGGTAAGTGCAAGTCAAGTCTACGATGTCCACCTCACGTGACCTTGCCTTTTCCTGCTGTTTTCTATAGTTATGCCAACTCCTCTCATGGACGTTCCAAAGTAGAAGATGGGCCAAGTCCATATGTCGGACAGGTCGACCTAGAGAACGGTCTTCCAAATCAGGAAGAGGACGCGAGATCAAAACGGAAAATGCAGAGTCGAGTTCTGGAACGTATGGCAGCGGAAGATGATAATCCAGAGACGAGTCATCGTCCTGCCGAACGTCCCGAGCGTAATTCCCGCAGAACTCACCAACCCAAAACCAAACGTAGGTCAGGCTCTCCGAGGGCACCACCAGGCGGAAGCTACCGTATCCCTGAAAAGGGGCAGATTCAAATCATCATCAAGAATCCAAATAAGACAGCAGTCAAGCTGTTCCTAGTTCCATACGATCTAGCCGGAATGGAGCCCGGCACAAAGACATTCATCCGGCAGAGAAGCTACTCGGCTGGTCCAATTATTGACAATTTACCTCGAAATAAAGATGGTGAAGCGGCAGATCGCCCCATTCTCAGATATCTTGTCCATCTACATATTTGCTGTCCTTCAAGAGGTCGCTATTATCTATACAAAAGTATTAGAGTTGTTTTCGCAAACCGCGTGCCTGATGGGAAAGAGAAACTCCGAAATGAGATCACTTTGCCCGAACCCAGGTTTACTAATTACAAACCAATCAGAGTGATGCATCCTCCAATAGCAGGAGGCACTGGTCCTGGCGCCAGTCTAGCTGCTGACAAGGCCTTCAGACGACGAAGCTCTGGGCTCTACTTCGGTGCTATGAATCAAGCTTACGACACATCTGGCGGGTTCCCCTCGGCAAGTGTGTCGCACCACAGCTACATGTCGGACTTTTCCGGACATAACATTCCGGTTGAACCTGTGCCGTACATGCATCGTGAGATAAGAAACACGCCAGATGCGGGAAGCAACTTAGGTTTTACGGACCCTCAGTCGCCAGATTCATCCCAAGCAAGTCGACCCACTACGCAGAATTCAAGTGATGTATCGAGCTGGGGCGGCCTGGACGGCAGAATTAGCACATATGATAAACTCAGTAAAGGCGACAAGGGCTACGGCGGCAATGCATTCGCCCGTCTCATCAACGGCAACACTGGTGTTGCAGAGAGTCTACTCTCACAGCGACTGCGTTCGCTAGGAGTTCAGGGACAAGGGAATCGGGATCAAGAGCAAGAGCAGGATCCTGGTACAACGGAGGAGTAGACCTCCAGTTCTATTGATCTCAACTATCGGCGTCGGAAATTTGGGTGCCGTTCATCATTTAGACATTGTTATTATCCATTGGCTTCTGGGTCAGGTTGGCAAGATCCATGCGTCCATGGGTATCTAGGCGTCCTATGGTTATGGGACGGTGGGTATCTGGGTACTAAAGGATGTTAATTTGGATGGCATTCGACTTGTTGGTCTGTAGCGTTGTTGATCTTAATGAGGACTTAAAGACTGATATCTACTAAGCCATTTAAGTGATTGTGTTAGTTTCTTCAGATGTTGTATCGGATTTCTTCATGCCGGTGTCGCTTCGTATTTGTAGAGCACTTGAACACATGAACGTTTGGCCACCATGTACAAGTAGATTTCTTCATGGCATTCAAGAAATAATGCGGCAGTCATGAGAGGGAGCCGACTAATATTATTATTGCATATATCACAGGATAGCACAACACATTAATTCAGACAAAATCAGTCTTATTCTCATTTTCCGAAGCTATAACCCGCGACGACAAGTCGCGCCTTATTAATTACAAGATACATAAATAGTAAACAAGCCATTCCCATTTCCATATGTACACGTCCTCCCTGTGTGTCCACCTTTCGTCTCCTATCCGATAACCTAGTCGAATTTTTTTCTCCTTTTAGATGCTTTGTGGTGCCGAAAGAAGAGGGTATCATAGCCCACAAAGTTTCCATACATGAATCAAACTCCCCTTAACTGATTTGATTGAACAACACTGATGCGAGCCAATGGATGGATGGCAATGCAAAACAGTTCAAAACAAGAGACAAACCCAACCAGCGCCTAAATAATGCCTGTCCTAGAACAAACGACAACAGAAACGGAACGTGAAATATGTCCTCGACATATTTCTGCAAAACAGGGGAGTTTGGCTGCTGCCATCACTTACGCAGATACACTGTTTTCTCTTTGTCGTTTGACAATGTAGTATGTGATCAGGCTCTTGGGGTCATCTTTAACAGTCTTCATGCTCTCCCAGAACTTGACCTCCCCTAAGCGGGCGTGTAGGGCGACGCAGAGTTGTACGGCGTCCATTCGTACACCACTTTCCTTACTTTCGAGGCATTTGGTTGCTAGACCAAGCAAGCCAGTAATCTCGCTCTCACTCGGCGCAAATGATGATCTCGAATCAACGAGCTCCTTTAGAACATGCAGGCCCATGCTGAGACTACGATGACCCGAAGCGTCCATATCCATCTTACCCAGATCGCGCGTCATGGTCACAGTAATCTCATCTGCGTCGCCAATCGTCACCAATTCGTCTGCCAACAGCTCCAGTCCGCTTACAATGTGTGTTCGAGCATCGTAGCGAGTGCGTGCAGCAAGTAAAGCCTCGAGTCCACGAGATACGTGAGGCTGGAACCTATCCCGAGACTTCTTGAGTAGTAACTTGATAGTCGCGAGAATCTGCGCCTTCACATCTTGAACCTTCTCAGGGGGGAGGTTCTCAAGGGGAGACTCAAGATATTCAAAAAGTCCCAGCAACAAGGTATCGAATTTGCTATCATCAAGGAGTAATTTACTATCACGAAGAAGACTCTGCAATTTGCGGAAGCCATGCACGTCAAGGGTCTGAGCTTTCACTCGAGTAATACCACTCTCGATGAGGCGAGAGTTCTGACGGGTCTTATCCGGAGAGGCAAGCGGACTAGAAGTTGTCTCACCATTTGCTGCGGCAGGAGGGTGAGAAAGGTTTGCAGCATCCTCATTAATTGGCTTGTCTTCAAGAACTGGTCGCTCAATGGTGTTATTTGCCGCCGGCCGAGGCGTGGCTTGATCTTCCTCGGTAAAGGGATCTTCATATACCTTAAGTGACTTCGACGGTGTAGGAGTGGCAGACTTTGTGATAATTGTAGACTCCTGTTCTTCAACAACTACAGGCGCTTTGGGTGAGGATTTGGCTGAAGTTGTCTGGGCACCCTCTTTCAACTGGGAAATATTTGGCACAACAAGTGTGAAATCCTCGTTTGAATTAGAGGGACTGCTCGAGGGAATATCATTTGTGATTGGGAGTGGCTTCAGCTTAGCGGGGCTAACCTTCGGGGGAACTGCCGTTTTATTGGCCGCTGCCTTCGAAGGAGTCGGAACACTGGATTCACTAGCTGTAGCTACATGACCGGGTCGAGTCCTCGGAACAGTCCTCTTAGGAGAGCCAGAGATCGTCTTCGGCGTTGCAGCTTTGGTCTTCACCTCAGAAGGGCTTGTTTGCTCCTTTGATGGACCGTCATGCGTCCTAACAGAATACGGTCCGGCCGTAGCGGGTCGAGGAGCAATGTCCGGCCTTCTTCTGGCCGGTCGCATTGGTGCGACCGACATACCGCCGTGAGATTTCGTCGAGGTTTCTGGGCGCGCCCTAGTCGCAGGGGCAGTCGCATGTGAAGCGGCTGACACGTTTGACGAGTTAGAAGGTGTCCGCGTCGCTGAAACAGTGGCCATAGCAGATCCAGGTCGAGCAGGTAGATTCTTGGTAGCCAAAGCTTTCTTCTGTGCTAGCATTGTCTCTCTCAGTGAGGGCTTCGAACTGGTCATAGTACTCTTCGAAAGACCCAACCCAGGACGTGGAGCTGCTGCTTCAGCCTTCTTAGGGGAGTTTGGATTGTTAGGATCTTTTTGTAATAATTTCTGTGCAGTAGAATCTAGTCCATCCATAATCCTTTGAATAAAGTTAGTCCATTGTCCTAATAAGAGGCTTTATCGTCACTCACACTTCTGCTTTGGCAGGCCAGATACCAGCAAAGACCCAATACGTTGAACGCATTCTTTCACGAACACCGGGGTTTGCATCATTCAGACCCTTCTTGATGCACTTTTCAATCATGTCTAGACCACCTCCGTGTTCAAGATGGTTCTTATGATGGGACTCCTTCTTCAACAAGGTCTTTAACCAACCCGGGACATAGGTTCGTGGTTGCACGTTCTTGTCTTGACAGGCGCCCCATATGTGTTGCATGAGCCTAGCATTATACGAGGTTTTTCCAACAAGAGTGTCGACTGCAGTATTGGCCATTTGAGAGGCCATCTTCTTTGTATTCGCGCACAATTTGATGAAGGTCTGCATCAATAATTCAACCAACGGGTCAATACCTGGACCAAAGGTATTGGCAAGATCTTGAATAAGAGCACATCCTTCCTTGGACAAACTTGTTCGTAAGGACGTGATGGCTTTGATGATACCATCGAGGAGTGCTCGACAGCCAGCAACGAAAGCATCGGGGAAATCCGACGAGGCATTTCCAGCAATGAGTCGTCGCAACTTAATAATGCTCTCCTCTCTCTTCAACCAGTTTTGCTCTGTCTCTCTGCCCTCAAACCATTGATGCATATCTTTGAATATATCATCTAGCTCTCGCTGAGTATTGACATATGAGGGTTCAACCGATTCCGTCTTAGCCTCGGGCATCGGAGTTGTCGGTCGTTCGCTAGCGAGGGACGAGACGCTTGCGGCGAAATTCTGTCTCCCTTGCATTGCTGACGCCGGTCGCGATTCTGGATCTACTCTTGAAGAAGTCGGTGCTAATTCCTTGACGATGGCCTGCTCTATCGCGGGTCGCACCTTGAAGTTCTTCAATTGCTTCTTCAAGTCTGATTTTGCTGCATTCGGCGCGTCCCTGAAATTGACATTAGGTTTTGCTCTATGCACGAAATACCAGAAGCGGGAGTTCACGTACTTGAATAACTCCAGGACAGTTCCTTTAGCCGTATCTCGAACCATGCCATCAGCATCCTCTAACAACTCCATTAAGGTAGGTACGTAGGATCGAAACTGTAAGCCATTCTCTTTGTGCATCTATGTCGCGTTAGCATACGCGATCTTCATAATGAATGCTTTGTCGCGCCAGCGAATTGTGTACATACCTGCAATAACCATTGCATGCCCGACTCCTTTGCTCTTGGGTTCTTTCCAACCATAGCAGTATTGCGCACAAACCTCTCAGCGTCCATCGGTACGTGAGTGTACATGGTAGCCATCGCTTGTATTCCCAAGACTCTCAACTTATCCTTCTGATCACCCATCTTGTCGACGATGAGCGGTAGGGTGTGTTTCGCCTCCTTGGCGAGGTATTTGGGTTCCTGTAGCGACATACGCGTTAAGAGGTGGTTCAATGTGGTGAATCCGGCGTTAACAAGGACAGAGTGTTGGGAACTCGAGGCAATCCGGAGTGCTTCGAAAAGCGGCGCGACACAGGCATCGGGGACACTGTAATGCTTAATAGCAGATTTGACGGCGGTGACATGTTGGACTTTAGCGTCGATAGAGGCATCTTTTCTAAGGATTGCCAACAGGTTGGCAACCTGGTCCTCCGTGAGCATATCAGCCATGATCCCCCAGGAGAATTGAGGATCCGGCAAAGTTATCGGAAGGGACCTAGTGGTAATTGCGATTCTATTCCAATCGCGTCCGTTCTATGGACTTGGAGGTAGATGTTATTGAGATTGTTGTAGTATAAGGTCGCCGACACGGTTGGGCGGATAGGGGTTGATCTCGGCAGTTGAAGAAAAGTGGTGTATCATCGACTGAAATCGACTGACTCGGAATTAACAAATCGTTGAATTGATTTTTTTAAGTAGCAAAAAGGTTTGCGACAACCGTTCGAGAGTTTAATTTTCAATTTCCAAATGCGCCGATTTAGTACTAGCCACTTGAAAAATAAAAAGTGTACTAACTTTGTAGGTGAATTGAGTTTGATGTAGGTATGTAGGTATGTAGGAAGTTACGATGGATACGAATTATGTAGGAACGATGTGGTAAAAGTTACACACTTCGCACTATTATTTTTCGTCTCGCCGTGTTGTTGTCATAATTCTAGTAGTAGTCAAGCTTGTTGATGCGGGAAATAGCCACTGTTCTGCACCAGGACAACGGCGTTTTGGGGGGTGTCTCCACTAATCTGCTAGTGCTTCTGTGGGGCGTGAAACAGTTAAATGAGCACTAATCGAACCCTTCCATCCATGATAGGTCTGTGCTGTCCAGGGGCTATTACCCCTGTCGTAGAAGGTCCAGGAACCCCAAATTTCTATGGTTATCGTTAAGTTGCCCCGCGCCGATAGGTACATGCCCCTCAATCACTTCAATTCCACTAGCAACGCCGACAATGTAAACATTGAAGAGCCTCTCTCTTGCTTACATCATTTCATTACCTATTTTGTCAAGGAGTAGAACTCATGCGGTTAGCATCTTACTTGCATACTCTCGATTTTACAGAAATTGATAATACAAATTCACGTTAGATGTTAAGCATACGTCACATCTAATTAAGATATTGCACAACTCGCGTACACATCTCGGCAATTCTAGACACTCATAATCGCACCTCGAATCCGCCAGTATAAATATTCACTCTCCACATGAGTCACTTCAAAACAGACAGTATCAATACTCTATCCGAAACTGAGGATCTACACATTCACCTCAAGATATCACAAGGTGGAGAGAACCAGAAAGAGACAGCTACATCATCTATGTCCCTTCCACCTAAGACCACGCCGGCCCCTCATCCCGTCTTTATGCCCGGCATGTCTCACCGAACTCAGGATCCAGCAGCGACTCCTTCCCCTATTCCTGTCCGGCCTAAGAGTAATGATACCACAAAGCAGCAGAAAGGCGATGAAAACCAAGGTTTATCCATTAACCTCCCGCGTCTACGCCTACACATCCAAGACATCAACCACGGCGGCTCTAACATATTCCTCTCATCCATCAACGCCGCCACCGTTTTACGTAGTAGCATAGAAACCATCCACAAGCACCTCTACACCCCCTCCTCTCCATCCTCCTCCGCTCCTACACCCCCAACTCTCCCCCTCAACCCCCCACCAACCCGTTCCGTAACCCTAATCCTGCGCCCTATGGACGGCGTAGCCTACACCACCGGCTCAGATCTAGACTCGGACCACAAAGAAATCCACTTCTCCCTCTCCTACATCTCCTCCATCCCATCCTCCCGGCAGACCCACGAGATCTCAGGTGTAATCGTACACGAATTAGTCCACTGCTACCAATGGAACGGCCAAGGCCGCGCACCGGGCGGTTTAATCGAGGGAATGGCTGATTGGGTACGTCTACAAGCTGGACTTGCGCCGCCGCATTGGGATCGCAAGCAAGTCCCTAGCAAGTGGGATGCTGGATACCAGCACACGGCTTACTTCCTAGAGTACCTTGAGAATCGATTTGGTGAGGGAAGTGTTCGTCAGGTTAATGCGAAGTTGCGGACAGAGAAGTACGATGGGAAGACATTCTGGTTGGAGCTCTTTGGTGTAAAGGTGGATGAGCTATTCGATGCTTACAAGAAGACGAAGGGCAAAGCATGATGGTAATGACCTAAGAACTAGCATGGGTTGTAGGGTCACAGATGGGTCACCGGAGCATGTGCTTATGGCAGGAAGAGCAAGGGCTTTTATGATAAACTTTTTTTCTGTTACTTGAGATGAGCTGCAGATACCCCGTTGAGTACGCAATACTACCAAAAAAAATTAAGTCAAATGCTTTCTACTCTGAAAAGCAAAATCCAAACTCGATATTCGAGGATTCCTAGCCCGTATCTCCCAATGTGATCCTGTTACCTAGCAAAATTCAAATCCCTGCCTGAAGACGCCATGCCATGAAAACCCTGCTGTGGTATACTAGATGATATAATGAGACGAGAGGTATCTATATCTCAAGGGTGGGCTTGTGCCTGTGCTTGTGCCGGAGCTCCTGCCTCACTTTCGCTCACTACACTTCCAACTTCAGTCCAACTCGCCGGGGTCATCATGCCATCATCATCGCTCATCACGTCAAAAGGCCGGTTCTCGGGCCATGATCTAGCGGATGCAGCTTCATCACCAATATCCTCACCAGAACCTGATAACGAGGCAGAGTCCGTTGGCGTTAGCATACCGTCGCTAATAAGTTCTGGCTCAGATATAGGTGCAGCGGGTGATACAGGTAGTGGCGAGTAGAAGCTAGCAGTTGATGCATCGTGAGCCCATGCCTGGATCGAGCTATACGCATCCTGACGGTCATCTTGCCCAGCTGTCATGTATTCATCAGGGCCCAACTCTCGCTCAGACGGCTGTGCCTGCACCACTGGGGTGTTTAGTGTCTGATCGTCAATATTGACTAGTGGGGGAACATCTGCGACTGGGGCCGGAGAGAGAGTGAGAGATTGCGGTATCTCGCTCTTAACACCGAGTTGCGTGCTGGCGCTGTAAATATCGGAATCTCTTTCATCTCTCTCGGGATCTATCAAACTGTTCTCAAAAGCGACGTGCTCATCGATCCCGTGTTCGTCTGTGAAGGGATTCGTGTAGATGGATTGATTTAAGCCTCGAGCCCCTTCCCCACGGCGTCTCAACAGGCCTTCAATATTTTGTGGTTGTGAGCCTGTTTGGAAAACATAGGTACCCTTTTCAGCGTTGCCGTCCTCTCGAAGGAAGTCATCGAAACTTGACCCCCGCGTTGAAGCACGCGGGCGCGATGTAAATTCGCTGCTGTCAAAGATATTTTGTTCCTTTTCCATCTTCTGCTCACGTACGGCGTTCCAATACATTAACTCTTCTCGCTGTCGTCGGCGGGTTTCATCGTCGGCATCGACACCGGGTTCAGCACCCGTTTCGGCATTAAAATTTACACCACGGGATCGAAAGAATCCCTCGGCATCTTCGGGTCTGTTAAAAAGGTTCTGTCGGTCTGCAGGGCTCACGCTATCGCCTAAGGAATGAAGAGCAACGGCGATTCGGCGTCTAAGGTCGTTGGCCATGCGTTGTAGTTCGGGGGATTCGTAGACGGCTATGGCGGCTGCGACGGCGACCGAGAGGGCGACAACGCCGACTGAAACCGCAGCATGGTTAATAGGAGGCATCATGTAAATGATGGGGATATTATGCGTGTAACTAAGGGATCAGGTGGAATGGCGAGATGAATAGAAGATTGTGGTTTGAGATAGTGTATTTGTGCGATGCTATCGAGGATTGGTAGGACCTTCGTAATTCAGGTGCCTAAATCCCCAGGATCAAATAGCTTGCGTGGTTCGCGTAGTGTACGTATACTTCCTTGCCACCATCAGGGGGCAAAGGCACAGTTGTGATCCGTACACACAAATGATTCGACGTGGGGTAGAGTGAAGGACAGAGGAAGTACATCAAGTGACTTTCGTTTTACTTACCCTTAGCAGCAATGGGAACAGGCATGTTTCAAATTGTCAGCCGGAGAGAAATAATGCCAACAACACCCACGATTGGGTCGCCTAAGTCAATTAGCAACAAAATGAGGTGCAAGGAAAAAAAGAGAAAAAAAAATAAGACTAAAGAATTGATGTGTAGGTGGAAAGAGGGGAGAAGTCAATTTAAGAAGAAGGGGAAAGAGTAGTGGGTTGCGACGTAGGAGTGCAATGAGGCACACGTCCCCTGATAAGGTTCGTCAAGGCGAGAGATGGTAAGTACCCCTCGCGGAGTTCAAGGTGTGATTGTGATTAAATGGTACAATACATGATAGAGTAGAGTTCAAGGCAAGGCACACTCAAGTACTTCAAAGCTTTCAAGTACAAGTCGCAACCTTCCCAACACAACTCAAACTCAACGCCTCATTGCGTAATGGCCAATGAGGTGATTTATAGTTGAGAAAAGAATTAAAGTATGGCGAGTCGCCAGTGTCAGCTCCCCATGATCCATAATCCATAATCCTGAAGCTAGGGGGTACGTACTCTTTAGCTCCAAGCCTCACAACTAAAGACAAAGACAATTAGGCTGCCTCATTTAGGAGTCTAGCCGAGGAAAGGATTCGTAATGTAAGTTATATATGTCTCATAGTATATATAAAAAGCATATAACTTATTGATGCGAAAAGACAATAGATAGATGTATCAATACCTAGGTATCATCAACTCCTATCGATATCATTATCTGTCTAGGGGTCCTTGACGCGATGATGCAAAAGTACATGAGATACATCCAATATTGTAGTGGGGTAAATATATTGCCCCGCAGCGGTACATGTGTAACTTCTATCTCCAAGTTCTGAATGCATGCACTCTAGTATCGTGAGGTGCCCTCCTATTTCCTAATGCCTATTAAAAAAAGTCAATTTTTGTTTGAAAATCAGATCTATCAGATTCGGGACCTTGCATGAATCCTCTCCGGTAAAGCATGCCTTAACAAGGAATATCGATCTTTACGACGCGTTTGTATCACTAATATTTGGATTAGAGTACCAAAGAGCAATCAGGTTTAGGATACTTCTCGAGCTACAGAATACATAATGCTGTACAAGCTGCGAATACATAATTTGGACTCAACTGTCAAAATTGAAGTTTTATTCAAGTTCAAATAACATGAGAATAGACCATCAACTAAGATTGTTAAAAGTGAATGTTACTAATGTGACAAATACTCGAGAGTTCTTCGGCTCGAACGGATAGCAGCGACTTATGAATTAAGTGGGTCTTCAATAGAGTCTTGGCAGCTCTATTAGTTATTATTAGGTTCATCTACTGCAAGGTACACTACCATAAAATGTAAATTGGTAACCCCTATTGTTGGCCTTAGGAACAATTATCACGTTTGTGTGTAGCTTCGTGTATAAAATACCATATCTAAACTTCGAAAGCCGCCTAACCGTATGGTGGGATTAATAATTCTTCACGGAACCAGGAGCCTCATCACATACGACAATATCACTAAGTGCTGATGAAAATTCCTCGGGTACTTCGGGTTGCCCGTATTGTTCAAATTTCTCTGGACCAAGTAATCCACTCTGCGATTGCGGATTAGCCGCCGACTCGGCTAGCACATCGGATGCGTGAGCGGCTACGTCGCCCACAAGCCAGGAACATCGGTGGTTATACAACCTAGGCAACCGGCTGTGGGACGTGATGAGCCGAGTTTGGTGTTACAGCAGTTACGACCACAAGGGCCAAATCTGTAAGGCTCGGAGGTAATATCTGCTCGGAGTTTCTAGCTTCGTCGAGTTACATCATGGTAGGACAAGAAGGACACTATACTTGGTCAGTTCAGTCTCTCGGGGAGTAGAACAGGACTTGACATCATTGTGTAAGTTGGTAATACCTAACAATTCTTCCTCCGAGCCTTGTCCCTCTAATTAAGAGGTGAGCCCATCCCAGGTAATTCTGGGCTGACGTCCATGTGCATAAGCCCTTAAGCTGTGCATTGTCATCGCTTTGATCCAACTTATTGGATCTAGAACTCGACCGAATATGTAGGCAGGTTAAGCGAATGCCCTATGGCTTACTTTGATATCCCCTGCTTTGGAGTGGCAACTAGAATGCTCACCACCTAAGACATACATCTATGGACGGGTCGTTGCCTGCCTCTCATGTGGGTTTCAAATCGGTGTAGCTTTAGCACAATGGGCAGTCGTATCTCGTCATCACAATATAACCCTACTGTTGGATATCTTAGTGAGAATTACACGTAGGGCTTTCGTGCCAAGTCGGAAAGGAATTAGGTACTGATTAATTATTTTAATTGGCAGTCTTCCGGTTGGCGATAGAACGCCACTGATCTAAAAATCAGTGCAGAATGGCAATAAGCAAAAAACGCCGCAGGACAAAAAGCCACCACCGGAGATCCGATCCGTCCTCGGCGCCGAGACCCAGACTCCAATAGTACACAATGCCACCAATAAGCCAAGGTCAGTGAAAACAAGGAATTGTGAATAGTAAAAAGTAAATTCCTTTCTTTTTTTCTTTTTGCTCTTTTACTTCTTTGGTGATTAGGTGTTTCTCTCTCTCCACGTGCAGTTAACTAGCTAGATAGGATAGGATAGATGTAAGTCAAGAACGAATATTGTTCCACCTATTGGTCACAATCAACAGTTTGATTCGCCCTTCCCGTCTCAAACCCACCAAACCCCAACAGCCACATCCTTAACCATCCAATTGGATACGCATCTTCTTTCGTCTCATCCCACGTTCTTCCCCAATTATCCATGCGTGGTTTGCACTAGTAGTATGCAAATGCAGATGCGAGCTGGGACAATAGGATGGCCACATAATGGAGAAAAAAATCTGATTGTGACAAGCTTTTTTCCATCTGCCCAGCCGATCAGCTCCCGATTCAAGATAATGCCGCAGGGTCAGGTGTTCAGTCCGGAGTCGTTCGCAATGTTCCGTCGAATAGAAAAGGCAATTGTGTTGTTCGTATAAGCAGGCAGGTAAGGTAATGTGATCGGTGTACCCACAGAAGAGGAATCGATGGATAGGATTACGGCAAGGGGAATTATTGTTGTCCGCTCTTCAATTGGGCCAATGTTGCATGTGGGCATGTAGGAACGGTCGTCTAATGCGACGACGATGTACTCGCGGCGGAGCTCGAGCTCGTCGACGAGACGGTTGTGGTTGATGAGAAGCCGGAGTCGGTACGGGCGAGACCTGGTGCCTTAACTCGCGAGCGCTCACTGGGTTAATTGTGTTAGTTGTTATGTAATGAGAATAATGAGACGCATTGGCATCAGCAAAAGGCTTATACTCACTATGCGGCTCTGTCGCTGTGGATCTGGCACTTCCAATGACCATTTCCGGTCTTGATGGTGAAGCTCAGAGGCTTGGTGTCGACGACCTGCTTGATATCTACGGAAGGCATGTTGAAGGTGTTTTGGAAGAGAATTTAGTATGTAGGTCGGTTGGAAGGTAGGTAGATAAATAGGTAGAAGTAGGTAGAGGAATTGATCAAGTGTGAGCGGAAGATTCGGAGTGGAGATTGGTCTTGTTTGAAGAAGTGGTTTGCTTTGCAGAACGACTCGAGATGGAAGAAATCAAAGATTGGAAAAAGGGTCAACGAAGGAACTATATATAATAAATCAAGAAACGACCGGCATCTTCGGTTTGCCTGAACTATTTGACACTATGCCTAAGGTACGTACATCCTGTAAAGCTACACATAGTACGTATTTCGTGCAAGTTAGACTGGAAAGACCCCTAATCTGCACATGTCCAAGTACCTAGGTATCTCTCTGCAATAGATGTATCCAGTAATAATAATTCTGATACTAAACTAAACACGCGCCGGTGAGTTATTTTATGATTTAAGACGCAGCCCAACCTATTCGGAAATATCCTTTACTCGCCCTTGAGTGTGGGACCTGGGTATCTGGCTATCTTTGGGGCTCCGCTCGGCCACTTACCCTATGCGGCGCACTACTCTATGTGAGTGGCTGGACGCTGTTAACTTGGGGATTGGGGGTGCGAGAAATAAGGAAGCTCCCCCGGAACATCGAGAGATCCTTGTAACCTACCACAGATGTTCACGATCGTCATTTGCTAGCTCTGCTAAGGAATATTACTTGTTGTAAGCCCATGCGTATGTAGTGTATGTACGTATTAACTCTACAGGTAATTTTTCATTTTTTAGACCGCTTTGCCTGCCGCCCTACCGCCCACAGATAACACAAGACCATCTCGTCATGGGCAAAGATGAGCGCTCTCGAAAGTGTCACGCGACATACATATATGTGAGAATTATGCATGATGCAACCTACACGTACTACTTTCAGCCGGCGAGGCTCGTTGGAAGGCCGGTCTGTGGTCTGTGTAAAGATATGCCCACACTTTTTTAATAAGCGGTATGTGTGTGGCCGTGGGTTGCGCGGGATAATCACGATCATCTGGTTTCTAGTTGGCAAGAAATGCAAAACAAGAACTCGATCTTGTTTGCGTATTATGGATAAGACGGGTTTTATCCTATCTTTGGGACTTACTCACCCGTAGGATACGTATACGGAAAATGGTCAAGTGAACTGTCTTAGATTGGACTAACGGACCAATTGTAGGACGTTGATCACAAACAAATCCCTCGTCTATCCAAACTCTCGGCAAAGAAGGTTCATTAAAGGTGTGCGTGTTTTTGATCTTGCTTTGGATCTGAGCAAACTTGCTTCTACTGTACATAGTCCGCCCGTAAGGCAGGGCTTGGCAGGCACCAGAAATTCCCAATGTTTCCCTCCTTCGTAGCATATTTCGTCTTCTAGAAAAGCCTTGGAGACCTGTAGTCTGTAGATCTTTCGCTGCAGCGCCCGCTATTTCTAGCACACAATCGGGATGATCTTGGAGGAAAAAAAGTCTTGGGCTTTTTTTTTTTTTTTTCTATCTGGGTGTGCCAGAATACCCCTATCGTTGATTTCCCCAAACGGACGATCCGGCTTCGTCTGATTGGCTAAATTATCTAAGCCCAGACGGCTTCTAGCCCTATGAGGACTAGGCCAGTACCCAGGTATTGGTAGTTGTTTTTCATTCCCGTCGTATTGCCGCGCCGACTTTTGAAACGACGAACTTGAATGACCCCCGCGGACTGGCGGAGAATTGTCCACGTAAAAAAAAAAAAAAAAAAGGACAAGTCTCGGTGAACGCTTCCTGTTTTCCGTCGACCCAGGTATTGGTTCTTTCTCCTAGACCTTACATTAGTATATTTCGCCCCGTTCTTATAAAAAGACGAATAGGACGAGGCTAAACGGCATATATCAATTTCCCTATCGTCTACTTTCTCGAATCATCAATCTAGACTTCGACCCTCACTTACATCATTTCTCCACGCGGATGTAATTGGACAAGTACGAATCGAATATTATTTAAGCAAAGTGCTCGCGAAATGTTGCCATTGGTTTTTTGGCGGTGATTATCATTTAGTCCTCTTCCCCCTCTCGACGACGTTATTAGTTTACGGGAGTAGTTTTCAACCCGAGGCTTTTTTCGTCCCCCTATTTTGGTCTTAGTTCGTGATATGGGTATTAGTTGTGGTGTGCCATTGAGGGATTTCCCCGGAATGGTAACCCGATCCCACTCTAGGGGTCGACATGTTGGGCAGGATAACTGGATGTGATAGCACCCGATTGTCGACGACCCTATGATATTGGAAGAATCCCATGCATCTTATGTAGGAGCATAATCTCTACTCGCGAACGATTGCGAATTACGGGGCCTAATCGATAGACCGTAACATCAAGTAATCTTATCAACAAGACCTTTTTATGATTCTATAAATCTAGCCGCGAGAAGCGGTTGCAGTCCATTCTCCTCGTGGGTGATTGAGGAGATATGATTGTACGCTCTTTGCCAAGTTATGATATATCAGATGGAATGTCCTCAGATAATGAGCTAGCCAACCTCAATGATGCAGAATGACGGGACGACGACACGGGGTGAGATATCCCATTGATACCCACTTATCTCGCGGTCTGCCGTCTAACTCGCGAAAGCCTATTGAGATTATGGGATTACTTTACTCCTAGGATAAATCGGCCTGAAACCCGAAAACCGGCTTCATATCCACGGGGTATGAATGCAGAGAGCGGTTAGATTCGCATCTGGGTTGTGGCGACACGCTCATCACATGCATGATATATTCGTTGGTGCAATATTGCGGAATCAAGGGTCCTAGGGAGATACTGTCTGGATTAAGTGTACTCGGAGAATCTATCGTGCTGCAATATGATACGATGATCTCATTCAACAGCAAAGGGGTAATATTGGGGGTTTCCGCAACTGGAAATTGGCTAATAGAAACACACTCCCGGATTCTACGATGCCGGAGATATATGATGACGGATGAAATATCGTGACTTCGTGAGCAAGCGGAGATCCGTTTCGTGCCTAAGGTTTGGAGCATTGAAAACTATTGTCTGCGCCCATTATAGTGTCTATCGTCGCCTATCCCGTCTGAAGCCTCCATCTGAGTTTCCTACCTATCTAGGTAGAGATTCGAGACTTTAACCGTTACGCTTCCTACCCCAATGCTCACCCACCCTTTCCCCTACCCAGCCATTATGAGTTTACATGTTAACCCCCCTTCCGAGAAAATGCCGCAAGAACCACCGGGAGGGACGTAGCTATCCCAACATACCGGGAGCTTGGACAATAAGTAGCCTTAGTATTGGTCTTAAAGATTGGTTGAGGCTTGTGATAAGTTGCGAATCCTTTTCTATCTAGGCATTTACTGGAACATGGCGCCGAATGAGCCGGCGTGAAAACATACCTTCGAATTCTCCAACACAAGAGTCCTATATCTATGCCGGTTTGTGTTTCAATTTAGTTGGTGCGTGGGATGGGCCCTTATATTGATACTTCGTCGGGAACCGGTGGCAATTTTGGTTTCTGTCTGGTCATTGGTTTTGTCCGGGCCTTGAGAATTGAGGTGGTAACGCACATTTACTACGCATGCGAACTCCTATTCTTTTTGAATATCTTTTTATTTTGTATTTGTGACTAGGGAAAAGAATTGACCTCGCAGTTCTCATGCTCATTACATTCATCTCGTAGATTGATTTTGAATCATGCAAAATTCATTCCCATTGTTGTACACTCTACATCGGAATCGCCTAATTCCCTCTAATGCACGCCACTATGGATGGATGATGGAAGAGGATGAGGTATCTACAACTTAGAAATGATGGCCGCCGCGTATTCGTTAGTCTTTGCTTTTCCACCCAAGTCGCCCGTCAACGACTTTCCTTCTGCTAGGGTATCAAATGTGGCCCTCTCAATCTTGTTGGCATACTCGTTCAAGCCCATGTGTCGCAGCATCATCATGGAGCTGAGAAGTAGGGCGGTGGGGTTGGCAAGACCCTTGCCGGCGATATCCGGAGCAGATCCGTGCACGGCCTCGAAGATAGAGCACTCGTCACCAATGTTTCCAGAGGGCGTAAGACCAAGACCACCAATTAGACCAGCGCACATGTCGGAAAGAATGTCACCGTACAGGTTGGGCATGACGAGGACCTTGTCGTTGTAGGGTAGAGGGTCGGTAACCATCTTCAGGCAGGTGTTGTCTAGTAGCTCGGCGTCGAACTCGATAGTGGGGAAATCCTTGGCAACCTCGCGGGCAGTCTTAAGGAAAAGACCATCGGACATCTTCATGATGGTGGCCTTGTGAACGACGCGAACCTTCTTGCGGCCAATCTCCTCGGCGTGTTGGAAAGCGAATCGTAGGACACGCTCACTAGCCTCGCGGGTAATGAGCTTGATGCTCTGAACAACGCCATCAACCACCACGTGCTCAATACCAGAGTATTCACCCTCGGTGTTCTCTCGGATTAGGACGGTATCGACATTGTCATATGGTGTTTTGTAACCGGCAACGGATCGGCACGGTCGCAAGTTCGCGAAAAGGTTGAAGGTTCGTCGGAGGGTTAAGTTAAGAGAGACATGTCCCTTGCCTACGGGGGTCTTGTAAACAACCGCATGTTAGCGACAATGATACCCCAAAGTAAGTAATTGGTAGACCTACAGCAAGAGGACCCTTAAGGGCAACCTTGTTCCTTTGAATACTCTCAATTGTCTCAGAGGGGATAGTTGTCTTTCCGTCTACTAATCTGGGTGTAACATCGACTGGTTCCCAGCTAATTGGTGTCTAAAGAGGTTTAGTATTGAGAGGTTCAGCTTCGAGGAATGTCGTCGACCAACCTTAGCGGCTTCAAAAATGTCCTTGACAGCTTGCGAAATCTCAGGTCCGATACCATCTCCCTCGATAATACTGACGGGGAAGCGACCCTATAATTTAGTATTGAGTTAGTGTCTTTCCTCCATGCGAAATACCATTGTGTAATTAGTGTCTTTTTTGAGTGATTTTCCTCGGCCGAATTTCACATGACAGAAGTCGCAAAAAGATAACAATAATACGTACGTCGGAACCCTTCACACCAGTGAACTTGGCGACTTTGTCTGAATAGAATCTTCGGTCCTAAAACATAGGGCGACATGTTAGCGACCGTGCGATCCAGGCTTAAGCGTCTCAACTTGGTGCCCACCTGGAATGATAGAGTTGCGGCAGCTCGTGGAGCTGTGGCTAGGCATTGGCGCCGCAGAGGTGCGGCAGCCGCTCGAATGGTCAACATTATGTATGATTAGGAGTGTAATATGATATAATTATAAACTCCTAAAAAGAGGGTATGGGTATTAAAGATGTTGGCGTAGGGAATGAAAAATGGTGTCTAGTTGGAGGGATGGTGTTTTTCGCAGGAAGCGCCTTGAATTGATTGAGGCTCGGGTGGTATCGGACGGACGGCTGTTGCATCTGCAAGATCTGATAACAATCCAGCTTGAGCCGAAACTGAATTTTCACCAGAGATTTACCGGCAAGCTACGTAACATGCATGTACTTATGTACATTTACATAATTATTTGTCCCACGCTTGCCTTGAAGTGTGGCAGCACCATGCCATTATATAATAACATGCAGGAACGCTATGCCACTTATATAGTAGCGTAGTGCACGGATACAATACGAAGGTACCTTCCATTTACATGCGACAGCATCCTTCGTTAACCTTAAACTCTAATCATCAATTCAATACATAATTCCGACCGACCTCGAACCTTAGCACACTTTGAGAGTGTTGCACAAAACACTCACTCGAAGCGATTGCCTATACCCTAATACCGAACCTATTGGCGAATGGGACACTCCTAAGTATTGGCTTGGGGCCATACACTACCGCCCGTAGGGTTCAACCATAGGAGGAGTTGTTGGGGTAGTGGCAGTGAATATGGCCGATTTCGATAGAAATGTGCTGGAGTTCTACCAGCTGTCCACACCGTTCCCCACAGAATGGCCAGCCGAAAAGGACAAGAGCGACGATTCGGACAGCGAGCTTGAACAGAAGAAGCAAAAGATCAATCGCCGAAAATCACGATATCAAGCACTTGAACGAGCTGTCAGCAATAGGGCCAGTATAGTCCAAGGATCGGAGAAGTCGGCTAATGGCGTGAGCAATTTGGTTCAGAAGGACGAACCCGACCCATTGGGAACATCTGAAAGTGTTGTGAGATCTCTAGGACGATTAGGTGTACCGGTTCAAGATGATGTCCGTTTACGTATGTTGAAACCAAATTGAGTATTCATCCATTATAAGCTTACCGGCCTTCTCTTAGGAAATCGGTTCCTCTTATCTTCAACGAGCTTCTCTCCTGCCCTATTCCTCTCCCAGATGCATGCGACCGCTGATACCCAATCCTTGCTAAACGGTCTTGACGTCCTATCCAAATCGATTGACCAGAAGTCCGCATCATTGAAGGTCTTGGTCGAATCTAACTTTGAGAGATTCGTCCGAGCTAAGGCTACAATTGATAATGTCTACAGGGAGATGAAGTATAGGGGCGCTGAGCCACCATCCCCGGGCCGCGCTCGTGGACATTCGCGACATGCTAGTAAGAGTAGTTTCAGGAATAGCAGCGGAGGCGCGGCGCTCGGAACAAACCCATTATCATCCCCTCTACCGAACGATACTCGAAAGAAGAATGCACTTGTCAAAGAGAGTGACTATGGAGTCATGGGTATCAAGACGCCTCTATTAGATGTTGCTGCCAAGGCCGAAGATGTTTGGGGCCCCGCGCTTGGTGGTAGGGAGAAAGAGGAGAATCTTAAGACCGTATCGACGTCACTTGATCGGTATAAGGAATATATTGAGGCTAGTTCCAACATCGCCGACAGCATTAAGAGAAAGGATTATGAAGCATTGGTAGAGGAATATAGTCGTGCTCGAAGATTTGCGGATGACGCACGCAAACTTGTCGAGGCTCTAGGCTCAACTCCTCCGAGTGAGACGCAAACCTACCAAATTCTCCTTGCGGCTCGGATGTGGTACGATGTTGAGGAGCAAATCCAACTTTTCAAACGCGAAGTATGGAGGAAGCTTACATCGCTACACACAGTATCTAGGACGGAATCATTCGCTGCGCAACCACAAGATCAACATATGGAGTTGATTGGTCTACTGCTCGAACTAGGTGTCGACGACAATCCAATATGGGTGTGGCTCTTGAGCAAATACGACTACTTGAAGGGCAAGATTGCAACCGCTGGAGAACGGGCAAAAGTCGAGATTGAAGTGCTTCGGCGTCGTCTGGCGAATGCGGAAAAACCAGCGCCTCAGATGATGGCCTCATATCTAAAGAATCTAAGTCGACAAGCCGTCGAAAGCAGAGCTACTGGGTTGGACTCTCCTGATGTCATCGAATTATGGGAGAAGATGCTAGCCTTTTTGTCAGGTCTTTTATCTGCCCAAGGTATCTTGGGGGAGGTTGTAGACTTCTGGCAGACCGTTGATGGATTTATTGACGGCAAGGCGCAAAAGTCATTACCTACCGGTTATAATGGCGAGTCACGCGATCACCACCGGCTTTCTCAGCAGGGAACAGTCGATTTACAAAAAGGGACTATTGAGCTAGTTGATATGATTCGTGCACATGTTTTTGAGTTCTTCGCTGGTGCTCCCCCTGAAGATATTTCGCTTCTCTTCTCACCGTTACCACCCTCACCTGGTACACCCATGTCAGCGGGATTATCGCCTACAAATGTGAGAGATCCTCGCTTCAACTTCGATGCGAATAATCTCCCCCCGCCGTCCCCTAAAAGAGGCGAGACATGGGAGAAATTCGCATTCTGGCCTCCGACGTCTAATTCTGTCAGTGGCGTTCACTACCTGTCTAAGATGCTTACTTTGGTTGGTTCGGGCGCATCAGAAATGGCAAGCATAGCTCCTGTGAAGCAGGGTGATGCGAAACAAGTAGACATGCTAAAAAATGTGGTTGGTGCTGCCCGCGAGAGATGTGTCTCAGCATTATGTGCCGCTTGGAATAAAGATGCCGAGAACATTAAGTATGTCGAGGACTGGAAGCGCACCAAGGAGATGGGAGATGTTACGCGCATGCCAGCAAGCTTCGCTGCCTTCGAAGGCGCGTTGCTTTCCGGGATGCAAAAGATATTGTATATTCCAGAGGCCATGGCTAAAGTAGGCTCGGCTGATATTGTCTCTGCTCCGCCGGCGAAGCAGTTGCAATCGGTAAGGAGTCAATATGTCACGACGCTCTACAAGGCGCTTAGCGGAATGGTGGAGAACGCGGAACGAGCCGTTAAGAAAGCGGATGACGAGTGGACCACTGATGCGGATCTAACCGTTAGTTCTGTGAGCGATAGAATGTCTTTGGGTGTGGACTCGGGGGCTGTTGATGCTGGTGATAGGGTAAGTTCCGTCAAAATCGTCTTATGAATCAAAGCTAACAGAATAATATAGAATGTCCGTATGCTCTTAACTCTTGGCAACCTTCACGCATTGCGCACAAAAGTAGTGCCCAACTTGAATGGCCAATTCGAGAATGCCTTCTCTGTAAAACTCACCGATGAGTCTAAGACTATTAAGGATGTGCTTGGCCAAATTGACGCCCGTCTCTTCCAAACATATACCCGTCCTTCCTTAGATACCCTTCGAAAGATCATCCGCGCTGGGGTTGCCGATCCTAAATGGGCTCCTCCCAAACCTTCAGAAGTCAAGCCATATGTCTACGAGGCCCTACTCACCCTCGTGCTAGTCCACACACAAGTTTCTACGACAGCGCCAAGCATGACACATCAAGTAATATCATACCTGCTTGAGCAAATCAGCCGCGAGCTTTTGGAATGCTTTAAAGCGCGTCCCAAATTTGACCTCGGAGCACTCATGCAAGCGACGTTAGATGTCGAGTTTTTTGCACAGACACTAAGCCAATACACGACGGAGCGCGCATCAAGCATCCAGGGTGAAATTTACTCAATGCTCGACTCCAAAACAGATAATCAAGCTCGCGCCCGCCTACAGGACGAGCTTCCCGGTATGCGTGAAGTCCTCAAGAAGCTTAGAGAGCAATCGAGGAGCGAATTTGCATGCTTTAAACGACCCCGGAGAACGGCCGGTGGGGCTAGCGTGTCTTCCCTAGGACAGGTGCCGACGCTGGAGAGGACGGCCACGGGCTAGGCGTTCGTGCGTCGTCTGAGAGATGGCTCGGCTAGAGTAACGGGTGTGTGGGCTAGAGAAGGATTTGTTCCCGCTAAGGCGCCGATACAGCGTCCGCTATTGCCTGGCGATGATGCGTATGTGCTTGAGTTTAGGCTCAGGGCGGTGAAGGTGGGGGGTGTGAGGACTTCCGGGAGTTCGGGGGAGTTGAGGGGATGAATTTAAGGACTGAGAAATGAGAAGTTAGAAATGTTAATAGTCTAGGTGGTACAAATGAAGTAGCATTGTAATGCGCTATATCAACTTTTGATCATTAAATTGTATAATTTTATGTGATTACTAGACTGGCTATTCTACTTGACTATTATAACAGGTTTGCAGAATTGATGATGAATTATGGAAGTCTTGAAAAGGAAATATATATATTTATTACTTAAATGATAGAGATTAAATCTGAAATAATTATGGTTTTATAAGAGAAAAAGCACAATATATCTGGGTCAAGTAATTCATTATTAATCGGATCCGGCGTCGTCTCATAACTGCATCATCTATATAAAGTAGTCCGCCTCCACAACGAGAATGCAAATCGCAAAATGCGGGCAAATCTCCAATCGATGCTAGGCCGAAGAGAAGAAAAAAAGAAAGAAAGTCCACCAACGCCATTTTATCATGCTCGTATCAACGTGATTGTCAGGGGTATTTTCGTTCTATAGAATTGAGTCAAGTCCATTGTCTTTTTTTTCCGTGCCTATATTGCTTTTTGACGTCCAACGCCTATTAAAAAAGAATAGGTTAAATAGCCTCCAGAGATTTCCAGAGGCCAAAGAGAGGCAAGAAGAGAAAAAACACCTGGCCGGTATCAAATCGTCATTTTTGTCGTGAGACGTGCTGTATTCCGTCTGAAAATCATTGCTTTTGTCTTTTTTTTTTCTCTATCCGATCTCCTTTGCTCGACGATGTTGGAAACCTTATATGTAGATTGTCGTGTGCGTGGTGAAGTATGTGGATGTCTGAAGTGAGAGGTGTCTTATGATTGATCGTGTGATCGTACATACACCATGTGCATGTCTATAGTCGTGATTCGTATTTTCTTTCGGGGAAACTCCTATGTTTATGTAAGGATGTGAAAACTCCGAGTGCTATGGACGTCCGTGGCTTTATACAATAGTCATTTTGGGGAATGTGGCGTGTCCTATTTCAGCCCTTTGCGTTGTATGCGGGACTGAAAAAAAGGAAGATAATTGGGATTACTCTATTGGAGTAGGAGAGGTGCGCAGAACAGGAACTCTAGTGAACGCGAATCGGTTGGCTGAAAGTTGTTCTGGTCACGACGTGTGTGTAAATAGCTTGGAGTAACGTTCAAATGATGGAAGTAGTTTTGAATGGTCAGGTCACTTTCATCAGCGATAATAGGGGAGTTAGGACCAGTAGGGACAGTCTTGGGAAGAATATGTCGAATGTTAAGCAACATCTTCAAAAGCTCCGTAAGTCCCTGTCCTTGGGTGGTGAAGTGGCTGGGTGGCTTCTCCAATGGCCACTTCGGTCGGAGATTCTCCTCATCCCATGCCTTGAATGCCCAAGTAGTTTTCTCCATACAATTAAGGAATAGCATTACTGTGAGAAACATGGGGAACCCAAGCTTCATCTTACCATCCTGTAGACTGCGCTGAATGCTACCAAGTAGATTCTTGCTAGCGGCGGAAGCTTTACGCTCGGCTGCTGCTGTGAGCTGCATGCAGATGTTGGTGTAGGCCTCGCTATCGGTATCGTCCTTAACCCAATAACCTTTAGCATCGTCCTTTGGCTCCTTTGCTAGCATGGTCCACTGACGTTCACGATCCATCATCTCGACAATACCCCACAGCTCAAGAGATCTTTGGAGTAATTCGTCATTGGTGGCGCCTGCAACCGCAACAGCAGTTTCGAGAGTGACGCGGACGTAGTGGGAGGGTTCACAGCGAATCAACTCCAAAAGAGCTTGGCGCATGTACTGTTCTACCTTGGTCGGAATGTCCTCGCTATTACTATCGAGAAGGACGACTCGACTAAGGCTGTCAGGCAGAATTTCATCACCTTCTTTCGGTGTTCCATTTAAGACCTGGAATACAGCCTTGGGGCCCGTCTCGGGAAAATGAGAAACTTCAACTGTTACACCAGTATTCTCTAGGTGGTGCGTTGTCTTACAACGGTTGATTCGTTTCTGAGCCATCACAGCCTGGACACCAGCTGAATAGAGGTCGATGTACTCAGAAAGCCTCGTTCGTACACATCCAGTATGCCATACTCGGGGAGATAAAACCTTCTTGCAAGCGTCGCAAGGTGTGCTGTTAGAGCACGTCTTTCGTAAAATTCGGCATCGAATGCACGCTCCAATGCGACGGACTTCCTGAACCTCCTTTCGCCGACGGGAGTCAAAGCGCGCTCGACTGTGTCGGTGACGGGCACCATTGACGCCATTGCTTGTGTCCATGCGAAGTCCACCTCTATTCAAAGTCGCGGCTAAGTGTTGACCATGATCATTGACGGTTGCTGGAGCGTGGATATCGTCAGGGATGTACGTCATGCCATCCCAAGGAGTGGAAGATCCATTTGTAGTAGCCGGTACATGTTGTCTCTCGGGCGAAGGAGGGTAGTTAATCATCATCTCAGTGGATTGATTCTGATGATGGCTAGTTTCGGGAACCGCCTCGTCTGTGAGAAGTTGAGGGTCTAGAAGTGAAGGATTGAGGCGTGCGGTCGCAGCGGCGGCAACAGACAATGTCGACTGGGTGGGCGATCCGGCGCTCGTGCTCTGTAAAAACTGCCTGAGTCGCTCCTCGTCGTGTGTGAGTTCGCTGTGGGGCAATTCGGGTGACTTTTGCGACGCATCCGTACCTGTTTGATTTATTATTAGTTTATGTTCACATAATCTCGAATTTCTCTTTCAACACGTACCCTCATTATCGCGATGCGTAGTATTATTGAAGCCCATGGGTGGATTCTCGAGGGAGAATTGCTCGTGTAACTCGAATGGGTTCGAGTTGGTTCTAGGTGGAACGGCGGCGGCAAGGGTGGTTCGGACGGCGTGTACAGCCGCCGACACGGGCTCTTGGGTGGTCGGTGTAGGATCATCGTGCTTCTCATTGGCCTCGATTTGTCGCGAGACTTCGGCAAGAGTTTCTAGGGGAGTCCATATTTGACTCTGGCTTTGGTCGATAGAGGGAGCCGGGAGAGAGTTGAGATTAGGAACGGCGGCAGGAGTAGGTGAAGGAGCGGGATTCGGACTCGAATGGATGAGACTGTCGTATTGAGATTGAGATTGGGACTGGTGTTGAGGTTGAGACTGGGCGCGATGAGACACGCCGTTAGTACGACCGCTCGAGTCGCCGTTATATCCATTCAGCGACAACAGAGCATTGACTCGGTCGGCTTCGGGGATGGCAGGACATTTTTTAGTCAAGTGAGCCGTAAGACTGTCAATTCGACCTTTCGGGAAGTCCTCGCCGCAAGCCTTGCAGCGATGATGATACCTATTACTATTATCCTTGAGCTTCTCACCACGCTCAAAATACTCGAGGATTAAAGGATTAGGTCGGCGACCCATCTTGTTGAATTCGCAATTTCGTGACTCGGCGCGATGATGGATAAATGATAAAGACTGGCAGAATTGTGAATGCGGTGAGTGAAGAAAGAAAAATGACGAATAGACGGAATACCCACCCGCCGTAACAAGCTACCCAGAAATTTTCAGCCCTGGTGGGGGTTTTTTAGAGTGTACCTGCGTGCTGTAATTTTTTTACCCCGCGGCGCGTTGCGTCAATGTCTTGTGAAACAGAATCATGTAATCAGACACGAACCGTTATTCATTTATAGGATATCAATAATATTATATAATCATACCGGTTTATATATATATTGCACTACAAAGGCTGTATGTTCCTATACCATATTAGAGTACCCCCCTCCCTCTTCTAAGTCTTAGAAAAGAAAAAGTGATGTCTTCAACAACTTTCAACTACTTCCATTAGAGACTAAGAAGCAACTGGAACTTGAGGTCTGCCGCCAATTGCTTCAGTACAAGATCTTAATAGTTTCTGGCTTATCAGAATGACATTCCAGCGGGTTGGAAACATGACGATACCGTCCTGATCTAATTCAATTCATGATATCCTCGAAAAGCAGCTTGCGTCGCTAGCAACTAAACTCGGATAACCGGCCCATGCAAGATCTAAGCACCTGGGCAATATCATGACTATGATTGGTTCTACTGGTGAACAAAGATCCCCAAGCACGCTGTGTGATGAGATTTAATGCGTTCTATTCGATGGGATAGCTACACAAGTTCAACTGCGAAGCAAACACCTGCCATTCTCGGAACTTATACGTTTGCTAATGAGTTGATAGTAGGATTCTTGTCCATGGCTAGGGTCGCAAACCACAAGTCAAAACAAGTTCAGACGACTTTAGCCTTGGGACTAATAATTAAGTCAACGGGAAATCGGAAACTACACTAGCATCAACCCTTGCTGATCTCTTAGTACATGTATAGTAAGACCTCAGACGAAGGAATACTAATAAAATACAGCACGTGCTACTAAAGAACGATGCAACCATCACCCGAAACTCAATTCTACTGTGAGGATAGTACACGATTATTAGGTCAGTACCTTCTCTACTTAGGTATTGATTATGGCTCCCTCTATATATCAATTCACGATGGAATAGGTATATTTTGATAGTCAGACTATCATGTATCTATTCGCTATGCTTACGAAATAGTAGCCTCACCTCCAGCTGCCAAGATTGGATGATCAAGGTTCTCCGGCGATGATCTCACTGCGCCTCAACCAAAACTCCACCCCAGCGGCCCTTTCATTATAGGTGTACCTAGCAGCTCTAGGTATGCACACTAGCTGCAGGGTTTCCCAAGAACCTGCCCATAATCTTGGTCAACGTTACAGCTGATGGAGCTATTGCCGTCCATTCCATCAGTTGAATGCACAATCCGATCCATAAGGATTCTAGTCCCTTTCTAGGCACCGTGGCTTGGGGAGTCTCTTTAATAGGTCTAATATTAGGTAGGTTCAGGAGGTGGGTGACTTATGCATACATTTCACACATTTAGGTATTATCCATGTCGTCAGCTATTTACCTTTTCATTTTTCTCTATTCACTGTCATTCTTTACTGGAGATATACCCAGTCTCTCTTTACGCGAGGTATATCCCGTCGCTACTTCGTACTCTTTAGATTATCTAGAGTATCTATATCTGTGTGGGAGCTGATCTGATGCCCAAACATTTTTCTTCATGTTTTGGTATCAGTCAATTTAATCAACTCTCCATCGTCACGATGCGTCCTTCTGCGGGCACAGCATTGGGTCTAGCGCTTTCTCAGGCTAATAGCATCCAAGCCCAAGAATTGAGTCAATATGTGTTGCCACTGGTAAGTTATTTAATATCCAATTGATACAAAGCGTTGAATATGTTTCAAAATTAATGTTTTCCATCAAAGACCGGCTCTGTCAATGGAGGAAACACATTTCCAGGTGTTTCCCTACCCTTCGGGATGGTGAAGTTGGGACCCGATTTATACACCGGATCGGATAGCTACTCGGGGTACCAGTCAACCGGTAGCTTCATCGGATTCAGTCTCTTGCATGAAAGTGGCACAGGTGGCGCGCCGAAATACGGAGTAGTCTCCCAAATGCCTGTCGTTGGCACAATCGACAACCCATTGACAAACCAAAGTGTTGGTCGAAGCAGCGCGGATGAGTCGAAATTAGGTTATTATAAGTCGAGTTTATCCAGCGGTGTTACTGTAGAGTTGGGTGCGACTGGTAAAGCCGGATTGTTTAAGTACCAATTTCCGGAAAACAAGGGCGATTCAAACATCGTTGTTGACGTTTCTCATGTGCTACCATCTTTTCGCGGTCAAGGTCTAGGTCAGAACTATCTTGGTGGAAACATATCCGTGACAACGACAGACGGTGGAGTGAAGTATCAAGGATCTGGTTCATATGACAACGTATGTCTACCGAAACTGAAAGGGGAAGCTATGAGAAATTGTTAACATATTTAGGGCTGGAATCGCGCTCCAAAATGGACGGTCTACTTTTGCGGCTATTTCGACCAGCCAGCCACGTTCAAGACATTCCTTGGTAAGGACTCGTCAGGCGAAGACTTAGTAGACTTTAGCGATGCGGATACACAAGACTCCGATGCCCGACTCGGTGCTGTCTTCACGTTCGATAGCACGGAAGTAACCTCGAGAGTGGGAGTTTCGTTCATTTCATCCGAGCAGGCCTGCGGCAATGTTGATAAAGAGATACCCTCAGGGACGGCTCTGGAAACTCTTGAAAACAATGTTGTTAAGGCGTGGAATGACCAAGTATTGTCGAAGATCACCACAACGGATACTTCCAATACCACCAGGCTTCAGCTTCTTTACTCGTCCTTATATCATATGTCCCTCATACCTACTAATAAAACTGGAGAGAATCCGCTTTGGTCGTCAAGTGAGCCCTACTACGACGATATCTTCACCTTCTGGGATCTGGTAGGTTGATTATTTACCCATTCATTGAATTGTATTGTCTAATCTGACGCAGTTCCGTTGCACGACGTCTCTTTTGCACATCCTGCAACCAGTAGTATACGAAGAATTCATCCGTTCGCTTATCGACATCTGGAGGAATGACGGTTTCTTGCCCGATGCACGATCTTCGTTTTTCAATGGTGCGACACAGGGTGGTTCTAACGCAGACAACATTCTTGCGGATGCTTATGTGAAGGGTGTTCGCGGTGCTATCAATTGGGATGACGCATATTCTGCCATGGTCACCGACGCCGAGACCGTACCTCCGAATAACAATGACTCGAGAGATAAGTCTTCCTCAACGAAGGAAGGACGAGGAGCTCTGCCGGATTGGATAGACCATGGGTACATCACCACGAAGTACGGACGCTCAGTCAGCCGTGCTATTGAATAGTAAGTAACATCTTAATTGTATCCATGTTAGTAGTTTATTGAGACTAACAAACTGCAGCGCTGGAAACGATTTCGGTCTTTATCAAGTTGCTAAGGGTCTAGGAAAGGGTGATGACGCGCAAAAGTATCTCAACCGATCGCGTAACTGGCGTAACCAGTGGAACCCAGACTTGGAGGCGTTGGGCTTTTCGGGTTTCCTCGGCCCCATTGACGAAGACGGCAATTTCCAGGACCAAGACCCGCTCAGCTGCGGCGGCTGCTACTGGGGTGATGACTACTACGAGGCTTTGCCGTATGAGTACTCGTTCAATGCGCATCACGATATGAATAAGTTGATTGAGCTTTCGGGCGGAAATGATAAATTCCTTGCGCGTCTCGAGAAGTTCTTCGAGGGCGGCGTGAGCTCCGGCAATTCTCAATTCAATCACACCCTGTTTAACCCGGGTAACGAGCCTAGCTTCACGTCTCCGTATCTATTCAATTTCGTCGGACGTCAGGACCTAACTGTCAAGCACAGCCGTTACGCCGCTAACAGCTACTACGCCCCGACCCCAGGTGGCCTCCCCGGAAACTCGGATGCTGGCGCTATGGAGTCGTGGGTCTTGTGGTCTATCATCGGACTATACCCCATCACGGGTCAGACTACATTCCTCATCGGCTCGCCTTGGTTTAAGGACTTGACTATCGATCTTGGTAATGCTAAGAAGGTATTGATCACAACTACTGGCGGTGGTGAGGAT
Organism: Hypoxylon trugodes; assembly: GCF_022578975.1. Classification (NCBI taxonomy): domain Eukaryota; kingdom Fungi; phylum Ascomycota; class Sordariomycetes; order Xylariales; family Hypoxylaceae; genus Hypoxylon; species Hypoxylon trugodes. The sequence continues at coordinate 875,565 of NW_026250027.1, forward strand.
GCATATTATGTGCAATCGCTCAAGGTCAATGGGAAGAGTTGGGATAAGGCGTGGATTGCGTGGGAGGATGTGTTTGCTAATGGAGGAAGGTTGGACTTTGTGCTTGGGTCCGATCCTGTTAATTGGGCGACTGGCGATGCACCACCAAGCCCGGCGACGGGGAGTTCGTGAAAATAAAATCCGGGCGTTAAATATACATAACAAAAAAAGATTGAGAACGTAGATAGGGAATAACTTTAGTTCTTGTATATATAAAATATTGACGTATATATAAATATGGCAAAGCCGAATTATGTTCAGCAAAGTCATAATATACTTCAGTCAATTGTTCAACCTCAACGAGTTGTGTCTCAGCTCACTCTACATTTTAAATAGTGCTTTAGTTCTCTTGATTGATTAGGTTGATTTATTTCATCGAAGGTATCTAAATACCTTACGCACCGCGGTCGAAGACGCCATATACTCAATCACACGGCTAGAAACAACAATTTTCTCAACTTGCTTGATGTTTTGAAAGCATAAATACACCAGTATGCTCCGTACAAAACCAACATGGAATAGCCGTATGCGAAAAATCCAGGGTATCTAATAATAACGGCGCAAAAAACATTAAAGAGCAGTGCAGAACTAGCTAGTTGCAAATCACAAGCGATCGCTGTCCCAAACATTCCGAAACTCGTCCTCGTTGCCGGTATTGAAAATTGGACTTGTTGTGCCAGGCCCTGCTCCGTCGCCGCCCCATTGCCCGTTTTGTTGCCCTCCAGGGGTGACTTCGTCGGGTGTTGCATCTCCTACTTTAAATGTGGGATCTTCTTCCTCGGCCTCTTCTTCTAAAATCTGGGGATCCGATGTTGAGAGAACTGGAGCGCCGAGGGGCCCTTTTGATTGTGCTTCCTCAGCAGCGATAGCTGTTGGTTCTGGAGGAGATTTAGGTGTGGCTTTGGGTTGCTTCTGTTTATTTTTCTTTTTCTTTTTGCTGACCACTGTCTGGGCACTCGGAGACGTCGGAGCTGCAGGTCTGTTGCTGATGCTTTGTGTTGAGTGAGATCGGCTGGCATGCCAAGCCCCAGTACTCGATTGATATACTGGCTGCCTAGCGAGCCAACGCTCTCTCGTCGGCACATTTGCTGTAATAACAGGATACTTTGAAAATCAGTAATGAGTTTGATAAGGATGAAATCTGTTAATTCAACTTACATTCCAATCTCCAAACTCTAGGTCTCGCGCCTTGTGGTAGAGGCTCTCGTCGTCGGGATCCAATGGAGTCTCTTCTGTAGAACCGTGACTATACTTCGGCGTGGGGTCGCTAGCACCACTTGGACCCCCATCATTGTTTAAGAGCGGTGTATTCGCACTCATCTCTCCCCTAACTTCCCCGGGTTTGGGAATCCAATATTTTGCTTCACCACCTCGCTTATATCTCATACCGTCTTTCAATCTTGCGAATCGAGATGTAGAATCTTCGTGGGCAATGATTTTCCCGCTAGAATCGAACACTCTGTAACTGTACTGATCGCCTCGGAAAGTCTGTTTGGAGTCCTCAACAAGGTCGACAACACCAAAAGCATCCCTTGCTGCATATTTGACAGGTAGTCTAGCAGAAGAAATTGTGTTGTCAGCGTAATCATGCCAGGAGAAGGCATACCAATGTGCCACGGCAAATGCGGGCATCTCGCAACAGATCAAAGCGTCCTGAATTGCAGCAGCGAGATTGTCCGGAGTATACCCCTGAACATTGTCCGGAATGGCACCAAGCCAAACCAGAATGGAAAGGAGAAATCCTTGCCAGTATGAGGCGAAGATGATCAGTTTGATACAGAGAAACTTGGGCACGGGCCGGAATGGCACCAGATCTCTATGCATGCAGACCCAAAATAGACCCAGCGAGTACAGACTGACGGTCACGCTGATATTGTAGATAATGCCACTCCAGAGGTAGCCTGAAGACACCCCAATGTATCCTTCTTGGTAGATTCCTGTGGCCTTCATAATGATTGCGGCGACACCCAAGATGGGCTTAAGCCATGCGTATTGAAGGATGCCTCGCTTTATGGCTAAGAAAGTATAGGGGTCGGATATATCAACTTTCGGGAAGGCGTGGTTTAATGGCCACAGGTGGTGTACAGGTGCACGACCGTGTGCCATAATTATAAGGGCTCGTTCGCCATCGAGGTAGTTAATTAGGAGTTGGAAGAAAGTATAGATCGTGAAAGCCTTTTGTTGCCAGCAATGTCAGCCTAATATGTTGCTTAGGAGAAAGACTACTGCATTCGTACCTCATATATGTCCCTTATTGGGTCTAGAAACGCGGCTGAGGCCAAAGATACCATACTAACCCAAGAACTTATAGAGTATATGGGGACCCTGATAACATCAGCCTAGTACGAGTGGGATGAACTTCTGATTATTCTCACATCAACAATATTCGCACGACATATCGTTGTAGCAGTGGTTTTCGGTAATTCTTTCTATATAGACGTTTAACGAAATGCACGATCATCGCGGGATCAAGGGGGGACATACAATTGGAGCCATATCGAACTATATCAGTACTACGTTAGTTATTCTCCTTTATTGAACAATAGTAAATGGATAGGGCCTACACAATAGACATCAAAGTAGCCGCCAGAGAAAATACACCAGCAATAATGGTTGCGGCCGTCCCAAACTTTTGGCCGGTGCCTCCAGCCATGTTGTCGGGTTGAGACAACCGGACAAAGATACGTTTCTCCGCCTACGGAACCAGTAAGAAACTCAGCAGTGCATGGTCGAAAAGCGTTGTGTCGTTGTAGATATGTAAATCGACGCGTGGAAATTAAGTATTTGGTAGTGGGAGGAAAATGGATGAAATGGTTGTCATTTGATCAAGAATTCGAGGATGCCTGTAGGTGCCAGTCACTGTAATTCCAGGGAAGTACGTACCTATATGTACCTAATCAATCATACATGGCACGCATCGTCGTGTACGTAGTTGTGCTACCACATGCATCCATGAAGCTTATGTGGGTGGGTTGCCGTTTGGGGATAATCGATAAGCACTTGTAAATTCGGAGTAAACGATTCGACTTAATTATGAATCTCCACTAAAACGGGATGCTGCTGCAACGCTAGTTGGTTCGCTCCTCACCTCGGCTTGCCGCGCTTGCTTACCTATCCCTGTCCGTCACGCGTCATGCATACAATCTAATCTACATGTAGCCGTGTTGAATTGTTCTTATTTTACTTTCATTTTCTAATGTACTCAAGTACTGTTGGATTCCGATCTACTTTCCATTGGAACCAAATCTGATGATATTCACAACTCCAGAACCCTTGTCGTCGAGTAACCTACCTTTCCGCCAAATGTCCAATGCGAAATAGTACTCCTTCGAGGAGGCGTCGCCACTCGATCGAAGACTATGGCTTGGAGCTTAATGCTATATGTACCTAGGATCGTGGAGAGGAGAGTTTAGACGACACAAATCGTAGGGGGTGTTTGGGGGGTCGGGGAGGGCTGAAGTTACCATGGCTAACAACATCGTGCCGAGCTGGCACGACTTCAATGGGTAGGTTACGCCATGTTATTACTAGGAGAGATATCTCGAATACATCGGAACTGACAAGGCACAGCCAATTCCTAGCTTATATCATAGTCTGTGGTGTTCTGTAAGTTACTTATGTCGCATACCTTATATAATCCCTTTTTATGTGACTAATGTTTAAAGTGCCGTCTTCTTCCTGCTATACTTTAACAGAGTATTCGCCTCCATCGTCTCGTACATCATTCGCGCCTACACGTGGCATAGATACCGGGTCTACATCGATATTCAAGCGTTGCAGTGGTCTTTGCTCGGCGGTCGCATATTCTTCACCGGCCTTCGATACCACGGAAATAACGAAACGATTATTATTCAAAATGGACACCTCACCTGGTCTTACTGGTTGCGTAGGGTGCGAGACGTTGGAGTCGGCGCTGGGGAAAGGGATGCAAAGTCTCGGGACGGTAAAACGCTAAGCGCTAGCAAACTTCCTTGCCGTGTCAATATTGCCGTGTCTGGGTTGGAGTGGTTTGTTTACAATCGCAGCGCTGCCTACGATTCCATACTCGATGCGATGACTGTTTCCCTCCAATCCGAACATAACAATACTATAGACGGGACTGAAAGTATCGCAAATAGCTCAGTCAAACCGAGACAGCGGCTTCACAAATCTTCCGAGAAGGATGATCAGTCTAAGGAGATTGGCTTGGGTTTTATTGACGAGAAAGATGGCTTCGAAGCCCACAAGAAAAGAGCCTCAAGCTCGACGATCGATGCCTCGAATGATGACCACGAAACGACAGATAAGGATGATCTCCCTTTGATGTTGCAGTTGTTTCCAATACATTTTGAATGCAACAGAGCGGCTCTTGTGATGGGGAACGAAAATACCAAATCAATCCTAATCGTAAAGACCCAGTCCTTGTCAGGAGAGGCGGATGCGACCGACACTCAGACTCCTGATCCCTACCAGCAAGTCTTCAAGATCGATTTTGAAAATCCGGTGGTTGAAATGAAAGAGAATGATGGTTTCAAGGAAGAGCAATTTGCTAGGGCTATCAAAGATGAGCAAGTAGCAAAAGGATCCAGTCCCGTCCAGAACCGACCGTCTTTTCGAAAACAGCGTCGCAAAGTGCTCGGGCAATTACGAAACTTGATTCCATATTGGAGGAAGTCTGTTGAATCGTTCTCGGTGAATTCGCAAGATGGTGAAGAAGAGTCGAAGGAAACACGTATCCCTGGTTCTGGTCAGTGGCAAGGGCTTTCTCGATATCTCAATGATGATGACGAAGATGACAGGCTTCGATGGTCTTCGGTAGAGTACGGAAGCGTGAATCCCGTGGCCGAAAGCCCTGGGGCTACACTAACGATACTTTGGGATGTTCCTGGGAAAGTTGCACCGCGGGACATATTACGTCCTAAGAGTGAAGACGGTTCTTTGGAGGACATCAACGGAACCACAGCACCAGCTTGGGCCATTAAGCTATCCTTGAAAGGTGGCGCAATCAACTACGGACCCTGGGCAGACAGGCAACGAGCCGAATTACAGAGGGTATTCTTTCCTGGTGTATGCAAAGATGCGAAGCCTGCACAGAGATTATTCCCTGGTGCAGACCGTGTGCCTACGCAGTTCAACTTCTATTTGGAACTTGATGAAGAAGTTGTGGTTAGAGTTCCCACGCGCGAAGATTCGAAGAATTGGAAGTGGAAAAAAGATCCGCCAGAATCAAAAGAGTATCGCAAACAAGGAAATCGGCGAGAACGAGGGCGTAATCGAAAATCCGCTGCGGCTACAGCAGCGGAGCAACGCCCCTGTGGTTGGTTAGATATCAAGGTTGCGCCAAATGCTACAGTTTCGTATGCTATGGACATGTTGGCGAAATCCACTGGATATACGAATACATTAAAGATTGATCTTCCAACAACAGAAGTTTCAACCAGTGTCAATCATGGACTCCTATGGAAATCCGGGCGTCAACAAATTTCCTGCGACTTGTCTACGCCTCTTAAATGGAATGGCCTCCGAACCTGGCGGTTTGATATCGAGAGTGACGAATTCGAACTTTTCATTCTAAGAGATCACATATTTTTACTCATAGATCTTATAGATGACTGGGGAAGTGGTCCGCCTTCCGAATATCTCCTATTCACTCCGTTCAGATATTTATTGAATTTACGACTTCGCAACTTAAACCTTTACCTCAACATTAACGACGTGAATATTGTCAACGATCCCACCAAATTTGACGAAAACACGTATTTAGTTCTATCTACCCCGTGCTTAGTAGCAGATACTTGCATCCCGATAGATAACTATCGCCCTGCGACGAACGCGATCGGTTTCCAAATTGCAGTTGATCCCCCACATCTCAATCTCCATGTGCCTCCATGGAATACCCAGGCAACATTCATGACTTCGAAAGAGATAGGACACTTGGAGAGCCTGACCATCGAAGGGAAATATCATTATAACTCTACAACCTCACCCGCGAATACCGATACGCTGACTCTTGATGTTTCTGGACAGTCTCCCACTGTCTACCTCTACGGCTTCCTTGTTCGTTATTTCCTGCAAATGAAGGACAATTACTTCGGCGACCATGTTCATTTTAGGACCTTGGACGAATATCAGGAAACCCTCCGGGCAAAAGGAGCTGATCCGGATGCCCGATCTGCAGACCGCCCTCCACACAAGAAATCGAATGATTTAGATGTCATATTGAGTATCCGTGCTGATGAACCCAAGATATTTTTACCCGCAAACATGTATTCCGCTAAACGTAATATCCCTATTGAGGCAGCCTCATTAGCTCTGGATCTCCGTTTCACCAATTATTACATGGATCTCGATTTGTGCCTTAGCCCCCTAAGTTTATCTCTTGGGGATGAAGACGGAGGTGCATCTAGCCCAACGAGCACAATATCAAGCACTCAGCTATTTGTGGATGGTCTCGATATCCATGGCCATCGTCTGTTCGGTCTACCACCTACTGAACCGACATATCTGTGTAATTGGGACATAAAAGCCGGATCTGTTACCGGGGATTGTTCAAGTGATTTTCTGACCACTCTCATGGCGGGAGGCAAAGCCTTTGGTTTCACTCTCGATGACGATGAGAACGCATTGATCCCCTATTCGTCCATAGTTTTGTATGATGTGACCTTCTTACGAGTCTTCGTTGATTCAATTCGTGTTTGGTTGCATGTGGATGAAGCCGCCTTTTTATTCTCTACGGGAACAATCGATGTTCTTTTCAATGATTGGGCCAGGACACATTACTCCAGACGTGCTGACGTTAAGGTACCTGATCTTGAGATCGCCTGCGTCAACTCGGAGTCTGCTGCGAGACACAGGTCGCGACTCCGTCCTCATGTTGATACCAATGTGTTTCTTCGAACGAATGTACATTTTGCGCTTATCGGACGGAAATACGACTTCGCGCAGGAAAGGCGGTTGCAACAAGAACTTGTACGCCGTCATGACCAACGAACACACCGTACCGACTTTTTATTACTTCTGGGTCTTCGAGATGATTCGAACCCCGATGCTGTTGATATTCCTGCGCAGAGTGTTCCGCCGATCCCTCAACCAGCGTTGTCTGGAGCTGTTGCCGACAAGGAGTCAATATTATCCTTAGATTCTTCACAGCATTCTACGAGGCTTCGTCATAAGAATTCATTTCTTTCGTTAGCTAGTTCGAACAACGGTAGCGTTTTACGGCCAGGTTCAATCAGGGCTACCCAACGATCTCAAGCTTCTGGCCGTGCTGCTCCGGATTCTATGGTACTTAGGGGTAGGGAACCAAAGCACAACATTAGCCCTCGGGACAATTCGGCTTCGGCTGCGCGCCATTCGGCACCCCTTAGTGCCTATAGTGAGACTGGAGATAGGAGGGACCACCCCCATACCAGCATCAGTTTTTCGAGTCAATATTTTGCCCCCTTCTTTCCTCTGCAGGGCGTTCGACCAGATGCGAAAGAGGCGATGTTACATTCCGCCAACGAAGACGGAAATGAAGACCTACTAAATTCTTCGGATTTTAGTTTGGAAAACTTGCACCCTGATCAATTAAGTCAGGATTCTGCTCACCAGAGTCTCCTCCTTGAACTTCCCTCTGGAGTCAACGTGTTCCTCAATGCTCCATCTTTGCGGTGTATAGCATCATTGATACGAGCCATATCGCCTTCTGACCCCGAAGATATACTAGACACTCTGCAAATCGGAGCAGTCACGAACATATTCGATGCGGAAAAGCAAGCAAAGATAAACGGGTCGATCACAGATTTCATCGTGCGACTCCCCCAGGCGAATGTGCGTTTTCTCAATTGCTCCAATGCTGACCCCGCCGATTCATCGCAAGAGCCACAAGATCAATACGATGTATCGCTTAAAACTCTTGTGCTTGCTGCTCGATCCGGATCACGGGCCGATGCGAATGATGATGATTCTGGCGGCGGGAACTCTCGAATGGCATTCCATTTCCGTCTAGCGTCTTTAGAGCTTTCGGCGGCTGAGAGACTTTCTAGTTTGGACCAGACGCAAGCTGCCGTGTTAGCTCGGATAGAAGGAGTTTCGGTTTATATGGGCTCGAAGGACGTAAAATATGTCGATGCAGATGTCGGTGCGGTCAATGTTTCTTCGTCTTCGGGCAGGGTTGAATATCTTGCTTCGCTGATTCACAGGACTGGTGTGCTTGCGTCTGACACGGCGAAGTGCTTCTCTAACACCTTTTCAACTGCGGATGAACGTCTCAAACAATTTACATACCGCGTCATAACTGAAGGGTTCAGTGCGAGTGACGCTTCTTTTGTCGTCCGGCCTTCAGCTATCTTGCGAACAGCAACTAAACACCTTAGAACCTATGATTCTTGGAAACTCGTTACCAGATTGCGCCAGATGTGGTCTACGTTGGATCCCGATACAAAGGAGAGCTTAAGACGAGATTGTCTATTCGGATTTCAAAATGAAACCACCGATTTGAGACATCAAGTCACCGCAGCTTTTGAGCGATGGCGGAGTTGGGATCTGGATGACCCAAAACATGCAGTACTCCTAGACAACATCTTTGGTAAAGCGTCTGAATCGAATAAGCAACCGTCCGATCAAATACCCATCAGAGCCGTGGCCAAAATTCAAGAGATACAGCTCGTCCTCGATCCTGGCCCTAAACAGAACGAAATTTTCGTATTAGATCTCAGCATGAGAGTTCAAGAGGAATTCAGCAGCCGCGAGATTACCAATGGGAAATCTATCGACTTTAAAGAGCCGCTCACAATCGTTAATATACACTGCGGCGATGCAGGTATTAAGTCGAATTGGGAGCTTTGTGAACTTGCAGATGACATTCTTCGGCTTTACAAGAAGGTTGATTCTTCAAAATCTGAAGAGCTGCAGGCTGAACAGCAGGACAAACACGAACCTGCACCTTCTCGCCCACTCCACGTAGTATTTGTACTAGCAGAAGGCCTGATCTCTATCGAGACGATTAACCTAAGTGCTAAGCTTCAGAGTTCTAATCTCAAGCTCTCGGCGCTTATGACCAGCGGACTACGTGGAACCACGAATTCGAATATTATCTTAGGATGCGAATCGGCTTCCGCAAGAGTTAAGAGCCATTCGCAAGTTCTCACGACTTTCCAACTTCAACGTCCGAGCGTTATTGTTGCACATGAATTGCAGTTCGATAAGCAGTCCTCAACTCATACGATTAGATCAGCCGCCAGCAGTCAGAATCTAGAATTTATCATAAAGCAAGACCCCATTGTGTTGGCCGAGGTTCTAGATCTGGTAGTGAGAGACGAGGTCGCCCAGCTCTATGCATTAGGACAGAGACTCCCTTCAGAACCTAGAGTAAAGCCTCAAGAGCGCAAAGGAGGGCGACTCTCCAGTTTCCGAGTCAACCTGGCGATGTTTCTGGACAAATATACTATTACGATACCGTTGCTTCAGTCTCTAACTTACACCATCTCTGGTCAAGTCGCACGGGCAAATATGGATGCTAATTTTGGCAAGGAGGTGATACTTGATTTTGACATCAAAGAAAACTTTCACAACATACGAATCAATGTGAACAAAACGCCCCGTAGCATTTCCTTGTTGGAAATTCCCCCAACGAACGGCCGCATAACCAGCCATATGTCTCCAGGAGAACATTCAGTCACAGCGATATTTTCGCTGGAACTTATACAACTGGATGCCTCAGCTGTCTATAGTTTGCTCACCGCCCTCAATCGCCCTGAGATATCAAACGCTATCAACGATATTCAAGAACAAGGCAGAATTATACAAGAGCATATCGAGGAAATCTTTGGCACTACGAGGGCCGAAATAGAAAAGTCGGCATTACCAGAACCCAACGATTCCAAGTTGGTCTATGCGGTTCATGGTAGCCTTGCTGGGCTCCAGATATGGGGCAACGCACCTATTAAATCGGATTCTGAACCATCGGCGCGCTTGTCGTTCTGTCTAGATACAGTCCTAGTACAGCTTGCAAATAAGAGAGACGGGGGTCCAATTTTGGAAAACCCAGAAATACATATCAATCTTCACCAGATTTTGTTTAATATCGAGAAAGGTTTTGATGAGGAAATGAGATCCTGTGGCAATCTTGCCTTCGGCGCATTGATTACCGCCACAACTCGCGAGTCAGAAGATGGAAAGGAGATGAGATCGTTCGACTTCAAATCTAACGGCTTCGAGGTAAACTTCTCATCAGACACCATATCAACGTTCATAGACGTGTTCGGCTACATGGGTGACAAGATCAAGGACATTGATACGTCGCGCGAGCTTGAATATCTGCGAAAGTTAAGACAGTCTAAACCTCGAATTGCGATTAATGACGAGGAGCAAGAAACGGAAAGCGATATCCTGGACTCATTCCTCTCTTCCATCATGTATTCATTCGAGATTCGGAACATTCAACTTTGCTGGCAGATTTCTACCGTAAACCAACCTACAACAGGACAGGAGGACCTAGTTCTATCATTCCAACGAATTGAATTTGCCACGCGAAAGAGGAGCTCGGCGAAGCTGACTATTGAGGATTTCCAATTACAGATGGTTCCGCCGGGCCAAGAAAAAACCCGCCGATCACTTAATTCGGCCCTCCTACCAGAAGTGATTTTCAACATTGCCTTCGTTTCAACAGCCGACGCTCGCCGTCTAGCCTTCCAAGCGGTGGGTAAGTCACTAGATTTACGATTAACTTCCGCTTTCATCGTCCCAGCGGCACATTTACAAGACTCCATCAGTCTATCAGTGAAGAATGTTCAGCAAGCTTCAGAACATTGGGCGCCAATAGTTATGCCAGAGAAGAAGATCAAGGGCCCAACTGATGATGTAGTTGAAATCAGACGTTCACTGTTTGGAAGCAGAAGACTGGAGTCGCTTTTGATTGATGCTGACTTTGCCGGAGCGGTTGTGCACCTTTCCGGGAAAAGAGCTACGGAAGAGTTGAGTGCATCGGCTGGTCTAAAGCCAGAAAGACCTACTCTCGCTGGTAAATATGGACAGTTTAATGCCGATGAAGCTGGCAACAGCATGGTACTTCGTACTCCTGGTTTGGCTTGGAAAACCGAATACAGAGATAATGGTCGAGAAGATCCGACCCTATATGGAGAGATTAAGATTGACCCGTCGCGAAATATCCTCTATCCAACTATTGTTCCTCTTGTCATGGACATTACGTCTAGTATCAAGGAAGTTGTTGGCGATGATGCGCCGGAGTCGCCAACAGCGCAAACAGTATCGAGCGAAGATCAGGGCAAACCGAAGTCTAACAGCGAAGAAAACAATATTCTCACAGCAGATCCAAGCGCAGTGTTAGGACGTGTGAAACTTAACTTGGGTCTGCGTATTTGCAAACAGGAGTTTACTCTCAGCTGTCAGCCTATTGGACGAGTTGCTGCCACAGCTCGATTCGATGATATTTATATCACAACGAATACGGTTCATTCGGTAGAACACGGAAACTTCTTCGCTATTTCTGGTACTTTTAGCGGATTTCACACGTCTGTACAGCACGTATACTCTCGAGAATCCACAGGCAGTTTCCAAGTTGATTCAATCGTCCTCTCCATGATGAACAGCAAGCACGTCAGTGGCACAAGTGGCGTCTCGGCTATTCTAAAAGTAAGTCCGATGGAGGTGGCGATCAATGCCAAGCAACTCCAGGATTTCTTGCTCTTCCGAGAAATATGGATGCCTCGAGAAGTGAGACAAGGTACAACGGCACCTGTTGCGACAGTCACATCGGAATCAATAGCGCAGGGTCATCTTGTACAAAGATACCAGCAAGTTGCCGCCACAGCAGCATTTCCTTGGACAGCCACAATTTCTATTGCTTCCCTCAATGTTACCGTCGATCTTGGACAATCTCTAGGCAAGTCCAAATTTGCTATAACCGAGTTCTGGGTCTCGTCCAAGAAAACATCGGATTGGGAGCAAAACCTCTGCCTTGGATTTGAAAGAATCGGTGTGGACTGCACCGGTCGACTAAGCGGGTTCGTTACTCTTCAGAACTTCAAGCTGCGCACGTCAATTGAATGGCCAGAGCGTGAACAAGCATTAAATGAAACTCCGAGAATCCAAGCCTCTATTGGTTTCAGTCAATTCAGACTCAAAGCCGCATTCGATTACCAAGCTTTCCTAGTCGCCGATATTACGAAGATGGAATTCCTTATGTACAATGTTCGTCAGGAAAGGAAAGCATCTGGCGATAGACTCGTAGCAACTCTCGACGGAGAAGCCGTCCAAATATTTGGCACTACGTCCTCTGCAGCTCAAAGCGTTGGTTTATGGCAAGCCATCCAGAAATTAATCCAAGAGAGGAGATCAAATTACGAGACCTCGCTCCGCGAAATCGAAAGATATATGAAGAGAAAATCGTTGACAACACAACCATCTACTCTGTCAACTACCCCAAGCAAAACACAAGCCGACAAATCTGACATAACGTCCCCTATATCTCTTAATACAGACGTTGTAGTGACACTGAAGGCACTCAATCTCGGCATTTTCCCAAGCACATTCTCAGATCATCAGGTCTTCAAGTTAGAAGCTCTGAATGCGCAAGCGAGATTCGCGGCAAACATGGAAGACAAGCACATTCGAAGCGACTTAGGCATGACTCTCGGCCAACTGCGCATAGGACTCGCAGGTGTACGTAGAATCGAAGCACCGAAAGCAGCTAGCGAGATCTCCGTCGAAGATGTAGTAGCCAGCGCCACAGGCTCTAGAGGCGGAACCATCCTCAAGGTCCCCAAGGTCGAAGCTATGATGCGAACTAGGCAGAAACCAGAATCCCGCACTATCGAATACATATTCAAGAGCTCCTTCGAGGGTAAGGTCGAAGTCGGTTGGAATTACTCACGCATCAGTTATATCCGCGGGATGTGGGCAAATCACACCAAAGCCCTAGCACAGACTTGGGGCCGCGAGATCCCGGCCATGTCGGCGATTAAAGTGACGGGTGTCCCAGAGCCCGAACAAGAAAGGAAAGAAGGTGGTGAACGCCAGAAGATCACGGCAGAAGTCAACGTCCCACAATCTAAATACGAATACATAGCGCTCGAACCACCTGTCATTGAGACACCACAGCTACGAGATATGGGTGAGGCTACACCACCGTTAGAGTGGATTGGTCTTCACAGGGATCGTCTACCAAATCTTACGCACCAGATCGTTATTGTTTCACTACTTGAGTTAGCAGGTGAGGTTGAAGATGCTTATGCGAAGATATTAGGGTCTTCATGATACATTTTATAAGGGGAAGAAAGGGGGAGAAAGGGGGAGAAATTAATGATAATAAAGATTGAGTTATAGCATAAAGGAGGTAGGGAGGGAAGATAGAAAACATCGTTCATCAATTCTCTCAGTCGATCAATTAGCATAGCAGGGCGTATTAGGGAAATCATTTTTATTTTGTTTTCGGTGAGGGGAAAGGAATAGAAGGACAGACAGACATACACATAATGAAATAGTTGCAATTTGGAATTGCCGATAAAGAATAGCATTTTTCTCTTGTATGATTAATTCGCATGTTTAAGTTTGAATTGTGTATAGTCAATGCCTAATGCAGTGCTAACAAACATCAAAAATATTCTAAATTAATACACATCCACCCGTATCAAACTACTTTAATGTGACTTCCTTTTTGCGTCATTGAGGGGGCAGTAGCTATGCCAGAAGACAATACGGTGAGGGATGAAAGGTTGGCTCAATCTATAAACGGACGGAATTTCACATTGAACAATACTTATGAGGCGTTATTTTCAGTCACATAGCACAATGTATTCATCTTAAAATCATCATCAATTGCGTCGAAAGTACATGCAAGGCAGGTGTATGATAGCTAATGAAAGTTCCGCGTTCAATGCTTTGCGTAGCTTTTCCGTATCCACGGCCGCAGATTATTCTTTTCCGATCTGCTGGAGATCGCATTATCCATGTAACAGACCCAGAATGTACTGAACCGTCCCATGATATTCGCCAAAAATGGCGCTAGGTCGTAGTCTATAGAGCATTGAAAGAACCCATTTATAGCTTGTCGTAGTACTATTATTATTGTTAGCGTATAATCAATCGTAATGAATATAGATGTGGTACTTACGTTGCTGACGTCCGGTACCTCGACCTTGATACCCTTGCGCTTACGCATCGTCTCGACGATCTGTCCGACCTTGGAGGTCTTGTCGAGAGGAGATCCACCAGGCAGTGATTGCCAGTGGTCGAAGACCAGTTGAGGGAAAGCCTGACCGGAAGTGGCTTGTCGGAGATCACCGTTGAAGCCGAAAGACTCCATGACGGGTAGGTAAGCCTTGATGGTGAAGAGAGGAGTACCAGGGCGCTGCTCTTCGTTGAAGACGTGACCTCTTCTTCGGGTAAGGACACCGTAGACACCACCCATGGCCTGCTCGGGCACTTGGATTTCGACCAAGAAGACGGGCTCCTGGAGTGCGGGGTCGGCAAGCAGGGTAGCAGCGTACAGAACACGTCGAGCAGTCGGGATAATTTGACCACCACCACGGTGGATGGCATCAGCGTGAAGCGTAACATCGAGGATGTTGAATCGAACAGATCGCATGGGTTCCTCAGCGACGGGACCCTCACGAGAAGCCCACTGGAAACCGGAGACAACGGAATCCTTGATTTCGTTGAGGTATTGCACGGCCTTGGTCTGGTCGACTAGCAAGTTGGCACCAATGGTGTCGGGACCGAAACACCAAATCTTTCGGGCATCGGTAACATCCCAACCGAAGTCGTCAGCAAGGATACGGGCACGGGCCTTGAAATCGTCACGGGGTCCAATCTTGCCATCCTCAATGGCCTGGGCAAGCTCCTCATCCATAGGCTCAGCAACCATGTACAGACGGTTGTGCTTGTTGGGGGACTTGGAGAGAGCAGTAATGCTGGACTTGCCAGCAACGGTCTCTCGGTACTGAACAACAGGGTCGGAGAAAATAAGAGGAACACCGGCGTGGTCCTCCTCAAGATCCTTCAAGCAAATCTCGAGATGCAACTCACCAGCACCGGCAACGACGTGTTCACCGGATTCGGTGGTTGTGGTCAGGACACAAGGGTCAGACTTGGATAGACGCTTAAGACCTTCGACGAGCTTGGGAAGATCCTGAGCGTTCTTGACCTGGACAGATCGTTGCACGACAGGGGAGACAGAGAACTTCATGACCTTCAGGTTGTGCGCTGTGTCGAGAGTGGTGAGGGTACCAGACTTGAGGAGGAACTGGTCGATACCGACAAGACCAACAATGTTACCAGCAGGCATGTCGTCAATAGGCTCGACCTTGCCACCCATCATCAACACTGTACGCTGGATAGCCTTGACGAACAGATCCTCCTTCTTTCCAGGGGTGTAGTTGGGGCCCTGGATGCGGACCTTGAGACCGGATCGGACGGTACCGGAGAAGACACGACCGAAAGCGTAGAAACGACCCTTATCGGAGGTCGGCACCATCTTAGAGACGTAAAGCATGAGGGGACCCTTAGGATCACAGTCACGGATACCAATGGCAGCCTCGTCATCAGGGGGACCCTCGTACAGAGTCTCGGAACGGTACTTCTGGGCGGTAACGGGAGAAGGTAGGTGGAGAATCATCATTTCCAGAAGCGAGTCGGCAGCGGGAAGGAAAGTTCTCATGACAGCCTTCAATAGCTGCTTGCCCTCCTTGTCCTTGTCCTCGGTAGGTAGCTTGAGTTCAAGTTTGGAGAGAAGAGTGGTGATCTCGTCCTTCTTGAAGTTCATGACGGCCGAGAAGATCTTGAAGATCGGGTCAAGGATGAACTGGTTGAAGGCACGCTCTAGTTGCTTGCCATCGTGAGTACCCTTGTTGGTCCACTTCTTGGTGGCGGCGTTGAAGTAGTTGTCACCCTAATCTAATAGTTAGTAATTTGCGTGATGAATCCCAATCTAAACAACCAAAGTAAAACTCACCCATAGACGCTCCATCATCTTGTTTCGGTCAACACCGAACTTCTTGGCATATCGAGTAGCAAACTGACGGATAGTGAAAGCCCAACCGTGAAGACCAGAGCCGAAAGCAATAGTACCCTTCTCAGGGTAGACCTGGAGGTCACCAAGTGACTTGTCAAGGTAGGTGGAGATAATGACGTTAACGGACTCAATGGTTCGCGAGAATGACTGGTACAAGTCCTCCTTGGAAACCTGAAGCTCGAGAAGAGCACGGTCAACCTTGTTGATGACAACAACAGGCTTAATGCGCTCAGAGAGGGCCTGTCGCAAGACGGTCTCAGTCTGGACACAGACACCCTCGATGGTGTCGACGACGACGAGGGCACCGTCAGTGACACGAAGGGCAGCGGTAACTTCAGAAGAGAAATCGACGTGACCGGGCGAGTCGATCAGGTTGATCAAGAAATCTCGGCCATCGGCCTTCTGGCCAACAATGTCCTTCAAGTCCTCATCGGTAGGTAGGTTACCGTATAGGGAGATGGCGGTGGACTTAATGGTGATACCACGTTCCTGCTCGTCAGCTCTTGTATCTGTGGCTCGAGCATCACCAGCTTTTGCGGTGGAGATGATACCAGCTTTAGCCAAGAGCGAGTCGGTCAGGGTAGATTTGCCGTGGTCGACGTGGGCAATGACGGACATGTTACGGACATTGGTAGGCTTGTCCATCAATTGCCTGATCTCGTCGATCGTGAAGCTATTCGGAAGCGCATTGTTAGCAACTTGATGCGGAAATGGATGTAACGGAGCTTATCTCCGGGTGGGGTTGATCTTTGGGCATCACGGAGGGGCAGAGAAGGGTACTGATTTTATTTTTTTCCCTTGCTTTCCTTCTTTCGCGCAAAGATGTCGCGCGATGATAGAATGAAGCACGGTGAGATGGATATAAATGTTAAATGAGAAGAAGAGAATATGATGAACTTACTTGACCATCTTGACGGTATTGATAGGAAAACTCTGCTATGTGTTTTTTTTTTTTTTTATTTAATGGTCGACGATGTGTAAAGTCGACACACAAAGGCGGGGTGGGAGATCTGTATCGATCGATGGAAGTGGGCTGTATGCACTTCTCGATGATTCAAATCACCAACGACCTCTTCTAGAGAGTATCAGTTGATGTTTGAAAAGGTGAAAAAGAAAGATAGAAGACGAAGCAGTAGATGCAAAGTCGCAAGCAACCACCGACGACCAAGCTTGTTCGTGCTTCGAGGGAAAGGAAAATTTGTCGGGGCAAAAAGATTGAAGAGAAGGAGGGGTACAAGAGGAGAAAATTGTATTGCCAATGGCGGGTCTGCGGGCGCGGGCTAAGCTAAGCTAAGCTAAGCGGGGCAAAGGTCTGCAAGCTTATTATTTTGTCTGCCCATCGTCCCGAAAAGTGACATCAATTATTTGTACTGTAAATTGTATGTATGTACATACCTAGGTACCGTTTGTGGTCTTGGTGCGCTTGGTGGGGCAAACCGTAATTCCTTGCAAGTTACAGGCGGCGGCAAATTCACGGGAGAATAACTAGCCGGGAAAGAAAAAAAAATAATTTCAAGCTTATCGAGGGTTCTAGCCCTGTTTTTTTTTTTTTTTAGAGGTTTTCTAAGTAGGAAGGTACTTTTTGTTTGTAGGAAACTTCACATTGCGGGAAGTACTTCTCTGAACGGTTTTGTCTAATTCTGCGACTCTGAATGGATTCTTATCGATCCAAAAATCTCACACATTGTTATCATTACCACATATAATGGAAATCGTACGAGACACAATGTCCTCGTCTTATACAACTCCCAAATTGGTAAGCTACGTTTATACCTACCTAGGTACCTAGGTAGGTACGTAAGTAAACTCATGGTTGGCTTGGTAAGCCCCATTCTACTAAGGCGAATACTCATAGCATGGTTCTATTCGGTGTGACTACCTAGGGACTTCTCCATACTATGCTGCAAAACAGATGGATCGACCCATGAAATTATGCATGCACGATCTTTACAAGTTCTACATCTGTCTTCAGCTGTGACTCGAGATCATAGACACCAAAATTCACCGCATAGCTTATGTCTCAGAGTCAAGCAATGCGTCATTTCTAAGCCCTACAATATAACATTTCTTATCGCTGGTTTGTAGTAATTCAATAGGGTTATTAAATACACTAAGTGACTCACGTAGGCCCTAACCCTACGTTTAATCTCTAAGATCTAATGGGAGGTTTCACTTGATAATCTATATACTGAGGGAAAACAGTTACGAGTAATACAACAGTAGCTACGAAGGGGCATGCCCTTTGGCTTGCCTCTCATCATTGGTTATCATCCACTCATTGTGAGTGGCTATTATGTCTGACATATGGTACTGGACATACGAAGAATACAATCAATATCAACAAAAATCATCAGCAAAAAATACATAGCCGTCAAGTAAGCGATGTGAATTAGGGAAGCGTGTATATTCTATGCTACTTATTAATATTTAGGGCTGTTCTGGTGACGGGATGATAATTCTACGCCTACTATGATAGATAGGCTTGGTCAGCTCCTTTTCACTTTACCAGACCAATACTCTCTTAATTCAATGTTACTATCAACCCGGCGATGGTAAAAGCTGACATATGTACAATCTCTGAGCCATCTACCAAGTCATCTGATGCAGCAGGGCTACTGCTAGGTATCATTTTTGCATCCCGTCTCGCTACCACTCTGCGCCATCACGCCACCCCACGCCCAATAAATCTAGGCCATTGGGTACATATCTGCATTGTCAGCAGCCACAGTAGTAAAGGGGACCTAGCTGTGCTGCCTTTGCCACAAACAATTCAGAGCTATAAATATTCGTGAGGTGATTAGTTAGTGCCTTAAAGAGTAGCCTAGATATTTCTGAAGATCTTATGCGTACTTTCATACAGCTCATACCCGTAATCGGCATCTAAATCCTGGCTTCTTCGTAATTATAGAGTCGATCTTTGTAGCAGAAAATCTTCTCGCTAAGGGCACTATGCTGCCACAAATAATAGGTCGTCCTAAACGAAACCGATCCCTTTACTAACCAGTGAATCGGAATCGCGATCCTTCCAACTCTCCCAAGCCGTCTCGAGGCGCGACATATCTCCTTCTGTACGTATTGGTGAAATCTTGGAGGATCGAGCGTATTTGTCGAACATCGCCTGTGTCCTCGGTACTGAACTTTTCTTTGATCTTGGCCATAAGACGATCGACTTCCACCGAGGTGACGGTTCCCGGAGGCAGTAACCGAAGTGTTCGGTCCACCCACGTTGCCGTTTGGTTCGGGAATATCTCGAACAATGTGAGGAGGGCCCCGCTCGCGTCGGCGTAGCAATCCTTTGGGAAAGTGATCATCATACCAGCGAGCAAGCGTTTGACCAACGTCTCTCCTTGGACTAGTAATAGCTGCTTCACGATATCTCTGAGGTACTCAACGCCTGAGGCTGAGAGATGCTCGTTGGACGCCGGTGGGTATGTAGTACCCCATCCAAGGACGTCGCGAATGTAATGGAGAGTAGCAGATAGGGGTTCCCGCTGCTGGAGGACAAGGACGGAGAAGGACGCTTCAAATACCGGAGCAAATAAGGCAGACGGGATAAACTTCTGAGGGTAGTATAGAAGTCCGTCGACCGCTAGCCGGAAGAAGTCTTCCGTAACGTCCGGAAGATCCTGCGGTGGCACTTCGGTAATGAAACGCAGAACGTTCGTCGCCTGGGCTTCAAAGAAGACGTAAATATGTTCTGTCAGAGCCGAATCTACGTGCTCTCGGTCATCAGAGAACTCCCGCAAGATTGCGCCAGTCACCCATAAGAAACAGCCTTGTTTAGACGTAGCAAATCCACTTGCTAATTGGTTTGCCATATCAGGGAGAATAGGTGCCATTGCTCCTCTATGGGATATCACCATGAATCTCCAGCATCGACAGACTCTCTCGCATATAGGAGGGAAATCGAGGAAATTGTCGAGTACTTTGGATAGTACAGGGAATACTTCTTGCCAATATTTCACAGCGGGATCCTCCTCGCCGCGTTCAACGGGGGGAAGGATCACAACGTTTTGCGCGAAGAGAGTGATCAATTGTAAATGATCAGCCACCGCTATCTTCCCCTCATTGTCCGTTGCGTTGTTAGCTTTTGTCATCAGCCTTTGGATCAGGGGGTCACAGAAAAGCTTCAGAAGTTTGTAAATTTCCGCTTTAGGTTGTACGGATACGACAGTCGCAACTCCATCGGTTATCTCTTCTTGGCTCAGCTCGGGAAGTTTGTCTAAAATCACGTTGTAGAACTCTTGTAGTTGGACAACCTGTTCGCTTAGAAGATGCTTGCAATCCGTGCAGAAATATTTGATGGCCATGGCGGCAGCGCGTACAATTTCTTTTGAATCCGTAGCGAAAGAGTCGACAATATAGTTGAATTGGGGATGTAGGAAGTCTGGATGTGCTGCGGTCCACTCGGTGTATCTGCCCAAAATCATAATTGTTGCGAATCGCAGCTTCTCATGAGCAGGCATCTGGACAAGAAGTGGCATGAGTTGCGGCAGCACGGTGTTTTCTTCTTTGGTAACCATACGGCCCATAGCTCTCATAGAGAACAATGGCGCTTCCAATTGTTGCCAATGAGGAACCGAGGCACCGTTTGCTAGGCTCGCGTATTTTGCCATCCAGATTTTGATGGAATCGAGAACTTTTGCGAGGCACTCGGAAACGCCCATAATTTCGCAACAGTCTTTCAGAGTGTCACCCATAAGATGTCGGAATTCACGGAACTTTTCTTCCGCCTCCCTATCCCCGTCAAATAAATCCTTCTCGTTGCCTGACTCCGACTCAGGGTACTCTAGATGCGTAAGCAGGATATCCACAAGCTTTGCATAGACATCTAGAAGTTCCACACGAGCCTGTATGTACTTCTCCAATACGAGATATTGTTTAAGGTCGTACCAGAAGTCAAATGTGAATTCGATGACTTCTCTATCTTTATCCCTTGCAGCACACTCGAGGATAGCGTCGACCAAAGGCCTGAAGTGGGTAGGTTCTCGAGCAATGGCAACAGCCCATGAGGA
This sequence comes from Hypoxylon trugodes, assembly GCF_022578975.1. Taxonomy (NCBI): domain Eukaryota; kingdom Fungi; phylum Ascomycota; class Sordariomycetes; order Xylariales; family Hypoxylaceae; genus Hypoxylon; species Hypoxylon trugodes. The sequence goes on from NW_026250027.1 coordinate 896,610, forward strand.
CCCGGCCTCTCCAAGCAACTTAGTGAGGGACTTGTAAGATTCGGTATCATCTTCATCAACGAATTTTTGTATCTTCGGTCGTAGAGCGATGATTCTTGGTAAAAGGATTTGGATGGTTTCGATGTTGTCGTCAATTTCTCTAGTCTCCCTGATCATCGTGGAAATGCAATCGGCGGCAGCCTGGAATGATGAATCACTTTCGAGGGCATTGAATACGATGCTTAGTAGTGGAGATTTGACGACGTCGCTGATGGGAACTTCACGCAGCCACGACGTGATGCAATCAAATAGCTGGGGGTTCGTTGCAGCAGCCGCTATTTTGACACATTAGCCAAGCAAATTCATGAAAGGAGACGCTGACCTTACGGGATGAGTGGGCGTAATTTATCAAGAGCTGCACCACCTGAGGCGCATTTTGTTCTAGTAGTTCACTAGTTCTTTGGCTGAGTTCTTCGTCCTGTAAGATAACCGATTAGACTACCAGTTCACCCCATTCCGTAATTACCACGAAATGCCGCCGGAGGAGAAAATGGGAACGGTTGATGTTTAGGTATCGATCCACGTACTGTTAGAGTGATTTTGCGCCCTTCGGTTACTTCTTCCGGCAGGACTCTGAGAAAGTCCAGAATGCATGCATGGCTCTCGACGTCATCGCCAAGCGAAGATACTACGACGGGTAGGACATCTTTCCATTCCTGCATCTGTATAGCTAGAATTGCGAGGCACACGCAAAGTTGCACCCTTATCGGCTTCGGGCCTGGCGCAAAGCGTTTTAGGAGCGCAAGCAGCTGGGTTCGCACGGCTGGGACCTCGGAAGCGGGAACTTGGGTTGAGAGGTCATACGTAATCTGGTTTTCGGCGTTGTCTAGTTAGCTTTGTTATGCGGTTTAATACTCAGTGGTGTTATGAGACCTGCCTTTCCTCTAAGTGTTGTTGCAGCGAATAATTTGACATCCGCCTCAGCATTCGACTGTAGTATCGTGATGGTGGTAGTCCATGCTACCATCTACAAACCACATTAGTACCGACAATAATCAAGAAGGATAGATAGAAGTAGAAGGTAGATATGTACTAACCGACTTCTGGAAGAGCTCAAGATATTCATGAGCCTCCTTTTTTTTCTTCTCGTTGAGCCCACCCCGCATTGCCACCATAGCCTGAAGCACCCCATCTAGCCCAAAATCTTGTTGCGCTTCGTTTGAAGCCATGATGCGCAACTTATTGAGGTCGGATAAACGGCCGTGGGGTGGGTACGCAGGTCGACGATAGCAACAGCAGCTGTCGCGAGCCGTTGGGGTAGGTCGCAAGGATTAGATTAAACGAAAGAAGGCGTAAGGAAATAAGGACTATAAATGAGATGGTGTTGTAGATGCACGACGCTGAGAATAAATGCACCAGATCAGGTTATGTTTAAAAAGATCCAAATATTACGAAGGGAAGTTTGTAAAAAAAAGGACAAATTATTGGTGTTTCGAGTTTCCTGAAGAAACTCTCTGGCTGCAAAAGTTACGTGTTGGCGTACAAAGGAAAGAGGGGCCCAAGAAAATAAGAGAACGTCAAATTACTGCTTTGCGGTTGCCATGTGAGCCTGAGAAAAGTATGGAGCTGGTCGTATTCTGTGGCTTGACATGGAGGGGTTATCTCTAATTGTGGCGTGACCTTAGGAATTTTATTGGGCTGGAGCTTCTTTTTAAGCTAAAATGTGTACCCACCTACATAGATACCTAGATACTTATTTCGCACCTTCCATCAGCCTAGGGTCTAGCCAGTCCCATCAATGGAACCTATTGCTTTCAGCCTTCTTTCTACCTCGCTGGATTTTGTTGTGAAAACCAGCCCGAACCAACAACACGTCCTAGGCCCTTCGCGCGCACGATTCCGCCGCACTTCACACCACATTTGCATCTAATCGTCGAATCGATCGGACTAATCTAGGCCAATTTTCCTTCAAAAAAAAATCAAAATGACGGGTCGTGGTGGCGGTGGTTCCCGCAAGATTCTACTACCACCCATCAATTTTATTTTCAAGCTTCTTCAGACACATGCGACCGTCAAGATCTGGTTGTACGAGCAGCTGTCAATCAGAATCGAGGGAAAGATCAGAGTACGCAACAAATAATTCCCTTTTACTATCTTGTTTGCTTTTCTGTCGCTAATAGTTGTGCACACAGGGTTTTGACGAATTCATGAATCTCGTCGTTGACGATGCGGTCGAAGTAAAGCAAGTCACAAAAACAAACCCTGAAGAAAAAAGGAGACAGCTTGGTATGCATCCATGATATGATCTGACCTAGGTATATAGCTAATATGACCTCAGGACAAATTCTACTCAAGGGCGATAACGTGTCATTGATCCAAGAAGCTGTATGAGGTGGGACGAGGAACAAATACTCCAACAGGACGGAAATTGGCCCACGAGGGAGTTATGTTTCCATGCATAATTATAAAATGATACCACCGAGGATAAACAGGGACGCTCAAATACGGTCGGGGCGTACTCATTTTAGTTTGCGTCGTTGCATTTCGCAGACTCTTTGATTTGACCATCCCCGAGGAAGAGGCCATCTATCGGTTGATCGTGGGGTCCAACGGGCACGGATTCTCCTGAAGATGAGGAAAGGAATTGCTCCTTCAATGCTAGAGCATATAGCAATACAGCTGGCCGGCCATTTAAGGACATCTGCTCGGGCGAAGTAGCCAATGTGTATCGATGAAGGAAATAATCGTAAAAACCCTTGCCGTGACCTAGTCTTCGAACAGCTTGAGAATTGGGGTCAATGTCGAAAGCAACGCCAGGCAGAAGAATTAAATCCAAAGAGACATCTTCAGACTTATCCCCGCCAAGTTCACCCACACTCCGCTTCCTTTCATGTACCGTAGCAGCATCAATACTTGGAATACCCCACTTGTCTCTTTGCAAAGATTCGTAGTCCTCGATACTCTTTAGACTCACCATGTCCATCAGCCTAGTCGGCCCGTCGCCCGGTCGCAACCTTGACTTATGCAAGTAAGGGACGAATACCTGTTTACCGGACGATATAGCATGTCTGACAATGGGGTCTGTTTGGATCTCTCCACCTGGCATGGACAGGTAGACCGCCACTCTCTTCGCATCCACGTATGGCTTGAATTTGGATAATGAGTCGAAGACTTTTATGCCTACTTTATAATTAACACATGCTCATATGGCACGTATAAGTCATGCTATGTTGTAAAACGGACTTACTCTGAGAGGTAATAGATTCTTGTGAGAGACTTGCTAGACGCTGCTTCATTAAAGAGCGAAGCTGTGTCTTAGCAACACTGAGGCTGGATGAATTCATTTCTAGTCCTTGCGACATATTCTCAGAAGTGGTAGAGAGTACAAGGAATTGCTATCCATGTAGCTATGTGTCATGAACTCAGATCCTTCATCGGGATGGCCCGCGTTCGTTGTGCTTGTTATCCAAATTATTTCGATAGCTGGAACAAATTGAGGGCCGTAATCAATCGATTCGGAGCTAACGGAGACCGGTTTCTCCACTAAATTACGGCATACTAGAGCTGGGAAGTCGAAAAAAAAAACCTGCCAACTTAATTAAAAAATCCACCTATGTGCAGTCTTAAGTGCTCTTACCTACATGAATTTTACGTTATAAGTGATGTTATTGATGTTTATCAGATGGGCAGTGTTAACCCTAATGTCGATCGGGTGCTCCTACTACCTATTAAATTAGTACCAACTCGTTATCACTTCATGTATACTAGACACTTACTGTAGGTGTCTAAGTACCTACCCTAACTTTCCCATTTATTATTATGCAGACAGGTGGATTTTATGACATCTTACTCGTCGGTCTTTCCTTTTCCTAGTATTTAACTGGAATTATCTAGGTACATATATATACATACATAATATTATACGAATACCTCTTCAAATTATAAAACCCACCATCTGTCCCCATCGTATATGTACAGTACATACGAGTCATCATTATCTTTTTAATCTAATCCATCTCAATCTAATCAATCAATCTTTTGATCGTACGACTGTGTGATCAACTACAGAGATCCACTCAAGCGAGGGATAATTAGTGGTTAACCTAGCACCTGCTGCCTATGTCCCATCCGCTCTGCATGACAAGTTGGGCGAGCTGCAGCATGCTGATGCTACTAGCAGTTAGTGTCTCCGACGCTGTAGTCCCTGTAACATGGGCAGCATGGGTCACGCCCGCCCACATCCGACTTTTTTCTTCCCATTTTCTTCGTTCCCAAGTTCTGTCGTGACACCAAACTTAGCCCTTCTTTAACCCTTCTCTACGCTGTGGAACAAACGTAACTTCAGCACCTCCAGGTTTCTATACGAAATATTTATTGGTTCTATAAGGAATCCCCACAACTAGTACGACTTTAAAAAGGCAGGGATCCTAGATGTACACACATGTAGGACTTAGGCAGTATAGGTATCATTGCATACACGTGCATACCTAACCTAATCTGACCTTACATGTATGTACATAGGTACATAGGTAAAAACAGGCAGGGAACCTCGGATACCAACGCTTCACCTCCACTCTTTTCCGTTCGGCGTCAACCTTCTTCAGTAGGATCCACTCATTAGAGTACTGTAGGTACCACCAATGACCAACCTAATTCATGTAAATCTAGCCCTGAAGGTTTTCTACCTAGGTAGGCATCCTGAATGCTCCTTCCCGCGTGGGATGGTATGACTTCCACAGCTGCAGCTACGTAACAGTAGACTAAAAACTAAAAAACTATGCCAGCGATTTCCTTAAAAAGCAAGGATGATGGATCGCTTACGCCCCTGGACCCCCATAATGTCCACAATGACTACTCACAAATCTTCCCATTACAACCCTTAGCTATTACCACTTCTTCTACTACTCTTCCTGATACTGCAACCAGCTCCGCCTTACCCGCAAGCCTAGTCAAGGTCTCAAACCCCACGTCGCCAGCCTCCTACGATACAAATATTGCCGCTTCCTCGTCAGATTCGACCCAAGACCTTTCTACTAGAACTCCTCGCTCCCCGTCGAGCACGAGCCATGAATTCCACCAAACCGAACTCGACTTCCAGGCTAATCCCAACCCTGCCGTTGATAGTCGAGGATCAAGGATCATGTCAAAAGCACCCCTCTTGATTCGCTCTTCGCCTGGGTTCGGAACAGGTTCCTACGGAGCTGCTCCTATCCACCCTGAGATCACGGACTCGGATAGTGAAGGTGATGTCTCAACATCATCTCGCCAAAGACGGTCCAACACGGAAACCTCCAACGCCAGGCGACGTCACTCTGCTAGTGCCGGTCGCTCTGGAACATTCCGAACAAGCACATCGTCTCTAAGTCGAAGGAGAAAAAGCCAATCCGAGGAGATTGGAGGATCTACTGTGGCAGATGGCCTCGATGGTCGTTCTAGTGTTAGCGAGAGACCTTTAACGAATGATTTGGCATCGGATACGAAGTCGGACGACTCAACCGTCGACGATGAGGATGGCCTCCACGACGCGAACGAAGGAGCCGACTACGACCCTCCTGATAATTCTCCCTACGCTCAAGTCCGTGCTTCAGTCTCGCCAATCGATAATACGGCCCTTTCCATAAATACACCTCGCATGTGGTTTCTATCCACACTATTCTCTATACTTGGTTCTTCTACCAATCTCTTCTTTTCCTTGAGATACCCTAGCGTTTCCATTACACCAGTCATAGCGTTACTTCTCGTCCACCCACTTGGTCTCTTGTGGGATTATATTTTGAAACGACCAGACGACCCTCCTGAGGAGTTCGAGGATGGCGTGCGAGTAGATGACTTATCCTCATCGTGTAGCGACGGCCAGAGCTCCACTGCTCTTAAAGAGAGAGGCCGCGCGACACGCCTCCGCCTTTGGTTGGCTCAAGGTACTTGGAATGAAAAGGAGCATAGTTGCGTATACGTGAGCAGCAATGTGTCTTTCGGGTTTGCGTTTGCGACGGATGTCATTGTTGAACAGACACAATTTTACAAACAAGATGTCGGCATTGTCTATCAGCTCCTACTCACACTTTCAACACAAATTTTGGGGTACACTTTTGCCGGCCTAGCAAGACGGTTTTTGGTACGCCCAGCCGGAATGATCTGGCCTGGTACACTGATGTCTGCTGCTATGTTCACCACACTTCATAAAGAGGAGAACAAACCGGCGAATGGATGGAGCATCAGCAGGTGGAAGTTCTTTTTCATCGTCTGGATATCAGGTTTCTTCTTCTACTTCCTTCCCGGGTTACTAATGCCAGCATTGAGTTATTTCAATGTGATTACTTGGTTCGCTCCAGATAATGTTGTGGTCGCAAATTTGTTCGGAGTCGCCTCTGGCCTAGGTTTGTTTCCTCTTAGCTTTGACTGGGCTCAGATCGCCTATATTGGTTCGCCTTTACTCACCCCCTTCTGGGCCGCAATGAATGTCATCGGTGGACTGGTAATAGTGATGTGGATTATCGCACCAATTGGATATTATTGCAATCTATTTTATTCGTCTTACATGCCGATTCTCTCAGCATCCGTCTTCGATAATACTGGCAAGATTTACGACGTCAGCAAAATCCTTACGGCGGATTTCTTATTCGATAGAGAAGCGTACTCGAACTATAGCCGTGTATTTCTACCGATAACCTATGTTCTCAGTTATGGACTTCAATTTGCGGGGTTAGCATCCCTCCTTACACATACTACTTGTTGGCATGGCAAGGATATTTATGTTCAATGGAAGCGCTCCCTACAAGAAGCGGATGGAGAGAGTAGGCCAGCATATCAGCCACTCGAGAGCGAAAGCAATGGGGATACTCCTAATAGGGATCACCCAAGCATCACGAGATCTAGCTCTACTTTTGACAACATCTTAAGTCACGAAGATGTCCACAATCGTCTCATGAGGAGATATAAGGACGCACCCATCACGTGGTATCTATTGACCTTCGTCTCAATGACAATAATCGGTATCTTCGTCGTCGAATACTATCCTATCCATTTGCCGTGGTACGGACTATTACTCGCTTTGGGGATATGCGCTGTCTTATTTATCCCGATAGGCATCGTGATGGCCGTGACAAATCAACACAGCTCGATTTACCTCATCTGCCAACTCATATGTGGTGTTGTCTTTCCTGGGAGACCTGTCGCTAACATGGTTTTTGTAACCTATGGCTATATATCGTCTGCTCAGGGCATTAAATTCGCGGCAGACTTGAAACTTGGCCACTACATGAAAATACCGCCGAGGCTCTTATTTTCAGTGCAAATGGTTGCGACGATCGTCTCGTCGGTCACACAGATCCTTGTACTCAATTGGATGTTTATTAACGTCCCGGGTATTTGTACACCCTCGGCTATCAATGGCTTTACATGCCCGATCGCCCGTGTCCATTTCAACGGGTCGATTTTATGGGGTGTTGTCGGCCCAGCCGAATTCTTTGGACCCGGTGCGACCTATCGCCCTTTGGTATGGTGCTTCTTAATTGGAGCAGTCGCTCCGATCCCTCTGTGGTTATATGGCCGTAATAAAAAGTCGAGCATCGTACGGAAGATAAACCTTCCTGTCCTGTTTGGATCGCTAAGTTGGATCCCGCCAGCTACGGGACTCAATTTTTCGGTTTGGGCTGTCGTTTGCTGGGTCTTCAACTACATGATTAAGAATCGCGCGTCGGCTTGGTGGGCAAAATACACCATGACTCTCAGTGCCGCACTTGACTCAGGCTTGGCGTTTGGTATCGTTGTCGTCTTCTTTGGCTTCATTTATCCAGGTTGGATGAAAGGATTCAGTTGGTGGGGAACGGATGTCTATAAACAAGGCTGTGACTGGCAGGCATGTTCATACAATACGGTACCTAACGGCTCTCATTTTGGTCCAGATAAATGGTAGATTATGGCATATCTTAGATTTTGGTCATGGGATATATGTGACTTCGCAGAGATGATGGGGAATTAGCGAGACGTAAATCAGCGTCTAAATACGAACTAGAATCTGGATTTGGTTACACATATCGATAGATTCTACAATAGCAATTTTAGAGCATAAATAACACTTGAACAATACATGACAGTCTCTTATATACCTAAAGAAAAAGCTTAGGAGTTATGCGTATTGGTTATATCCTTATGTGTACTCGGATTTTATCTACGCTCAAACTAAATATATGCATTAATATTTTTACAACATCTCACCAGTCATTACTTATTGATACCTTATATTCTTCCAACATGATTTCATGCTTGCCAGACTAATACAATAACCGAGTCTACATCCGATGGCCCATCTTGCGTATGTATCGTATCGTCTTCAGGCAATCGATCATCCTCATCTCCGTACGTGACGGGTGATCCCTTTCGCTTGACGTAAGCTTGCCAGACGGAATTACCATCAGATCCCAGGCGTGCGTCGAGTAATCGCCATGTACGCTTCGTTCCAGCCCACGAGACAACTTTGCGATCGCGTAACCATTTTTCAGAGTCATCTTCTCGGTCGAAAACCAGACGGTCGCCCGTCTTCACTTTTTTGTCTTTGGAATCGCTACTATCCAGCTGCTGCGAGCTTTTAGTCACGGGCAACACGTCTACGCCGTCTGGGTACTGCGAGATTGTGTGTCCGTTTACTAGGATCCATCCGTCCTCCCGGAAGAAAAAGCGCTGTAGAAAGCAATCCTCGCCGCAGAGCGAGGTTATGAGATGCGCTTTGTTAGGTTCGAAGCGGTGTCGGTGCTTGTAGTGGTGCAGGGAGAGGGGTTGAACGCCCCCTTCGTAGCCCGTGCGGAGACCGTAGAGGTCGTCTCCGGGAACGTAGAGGCTGGGAAGAATGTGAAGTTTCTCAGAGGTATTCTCGGTGATGCAGGTATATAGCGCTTCATCCCATTGGCCTATTTTCTCTGCTTGGTGCTTGGTGTCTCGCGCCGTAGCGTTTAGACACCGCAATTGCGAAACACTGTCCGCCATTGGGGGTGTTAAGAATACGGCACCACCACCGTAGGTCAGTGTAACATTATTCCCAATTATCCAATCTGAGCGCTCGCTAGGCACACCTAGATAGGCTTTCTTTTTAGTATTGAATTTTCCTAGACGAGTCAATAGCTTCCCTAGAGAAGAAAAGAATACGTCGTCATCCACTAGAGCTAGGAATTTCTTCTCTTCCCCTTCTTTTAGTAACTCGTCTTTGCGGTTCACAAGTAAGCGCACTAGGTCCAGATATCGTGCCGTGCTGTCCTCCGCTGGAAATATCGCGACCTTAATGCCTAAGTCATGCAATTTAGTCTCGATATGGCTCATCTCTGAGCTGAGGGCGCTATGCAACGTAAGGATTAGGCTGGCTCCATTTGAGTTCCCCTTTCCATCGGTGAGCCACCGTGCCCAGTCGTGGATTAGAGACGAATTTCCGTAGAGTAAGCGATCGTACGAGGTTGAAATGCCAAATAGTAATGACGAGGCGTCTAATTGATCTGGCGTAGCTGATTTGGTCACTGGGGTGGTTACAGGCCCTTCTGCGTGTAAATCGAGATGTTCATCGTCGGAGCGGACTCTTTGGAAATCTCGGGGCATAAATTTAACAGTCGGGATTTCCGTCATGCTGCTTTTTCTAGCTTTGGAATCAAAATCCGGTCGTATCCGCCTCGCGAACCATGGGACATCGTTGGTGAGTCCATATTGCTGTACCAGCTGTCTTAGATAGATGCTTTCTTCAGATAATGGCCGAGTGATTCCAGTTTCATTCTGCCGGCCACCCCTCGTTTTCCCATCAGTGTATTCATAAATGCTCGGAGGCGGGGGTTGCCGCTTGTACAACCTGAGCGTCGATAATAAGATACAAAAGACAAGAAATGAGGCGAGGATTTGGAATGTCCGGACACGCCCGTAAGGGGCGAACGACCGGAACATGACTTTAGAAATGATTACAGGCGTTTCGAAAATAAATATTATGAACGAGTGTAAGAATCCAACACGAAACTCATTTATGATGAAATGTTTAGAGGCAACGAATGACTTGGATTGGAGGGGTATTTCCTTGTAAGGGATTCATGCCAATGACCGCCCGCAAACTTCGTTATCGCAGAGACGCAAGTACATATATACCCTAGGTATATATGTAGATTGTAGATTAATAGTACCTGGCTGCAGTTACTGTTTCGACTGCCTGGACTTAGAATTTGGGATTTGGGACTACATATGTAGCTGTTTGTTGTCATCGCTATTGTCACATTTTCATCGTGGGTAGCGTGGGTACAAGTTCTTCGAAGTTGTAACAATTAAGAAATAAATACGAAGGGGTAAGAAGGAAGAATTTTGAAGATGATAGCAATCATCACTGACCTTGTTTTTACTGACATACCTATAATATAACCCGCGTCATGCCAGTGGGAGGTATAACATACCTAGGTACTGTAGAAGGGTAGATAACAGCAGCCTACCCCTATAGAATTTAGGGGAGATAACGAACAAAAGAGCCGATCTCCGCATAACTATTGGAGCAAAGACTCCGGCTGAAATGCCCTAGCTCCTTAAGATTACTTGCTTTTAGTATGCATCGAGACCGCTCTAGTTCGCTGCATAGTAACCCCCTGTTGAACCCCTGATTAGAAGAACTCCGCATCCTATTCGGGACCTAGTACCTAGCTCTAAGCAAACTGCCTTCACATCGTACCATGAATTATGAATTTATGGTAGCAGAAGAATGATGGACCTGGAAGTCAATTATAACATTAGGTAGACTGCCTAGGCACCCTGCATTAAACGCACCACCAACATCCATCCTCCACAGATATAATGGCTATGAATGGACTTTTTGCTGCCATGTTACTTACATAGGTAATTTATAGCTCCAACTGTTAAGATGTTGGCTTCATACACCCTCCAACCATTACCGTGATAATTGAATCCGAACCTGATTAAAAACAAGGCTAAAATATAGTGCTCATAGAAGAAAAACAAGGTAGGATTCCGAATTGCGTCTTGATTAACGGAAATACTTTTCTCAGGATGATGAGGTCGAACCCTATATCGGAATGATATAACAATATCGCAGTAATCGGCTTTACTTCTTTGGTTCAATCGCCTTCGAGGCTCTAGTGCCAGATACTTTGCTGCTGGCGGGTGCAGTAGCGTAGGATGCTGGTATGTTGTTTTGGACTGTCTGCCTGGCGTCTCGGAACATATCAAAACAAGAGGCGGTGGCTTCGTTGATATCTTGATCTGCGGGCACGAGAGCTGTGTCGACAATGGACTTCATGTGTTCTTCGAGCTTGTAAAATTCATTCCTATCCGAGCGGTACCTATCCGGTAGGCCGCTGTTGTGTAACAGGGCAAGGATTCCTCCGACACAAGTGTTGATCGCAGCAATAGAAGTCTACCTCGATGATTGCAATTAGTATTTAAACAATAATTTGATAAATTTTAGCATAGTCATGGGTGCGCCCGGTATGGGATGGCTTACGATTGCCGTTCCTTCTTTGTTCGAAGATGAAATTGATCCAAGGGCTGTCAAGACGGCACTCATTGCAATCTGGAGAAGCATCAAGATCCAGGTGACGGTGCTCACACAGTGAAACCAGTATGTAAACTTGGTCTTCTCAACGAGTACGTCTTGATACAAACCATCTCTAAACCCTTTTGGCGGCCACCATCGACTGGTTGGACGAACGACCTCTTCGCTCTCATCGTCTTTGAATACACCGATGCCTCGGCAGAATTGGACCCATTCAGTATGAGACAGTAAGCGGTAGGTTTCTTTCCCTGGGCTTCCAGGCTTTTGGTGGACGCCGCCGGCATGTCCGTTGATTGACTTTGGAGAACCCGGTGCTGGCGGTGCTGGCTGCTGAGAGGCCATTGCGGTGTCAATATTGAGCCGTGGAATTGAGGAACGATAATGGCCGGAGTTTTTGGATGGGTAAATTGTAGCCGCCATCTCCAGAGTCTAGATGGAGTGATACTGATCCGTAGGAAAGATAAATGAGAGAAGACGGAGAGCCCGAGATTTAGGATATATTGAGGGGATGTCATTTCCAGCTACAATGGCTTCCACTTGGGGATGTGCTTGAAGCTACGACCGATATCCCTCTCAGGAGTCGAGGGAGCGACTCTGTACTATTCATTGTAACGCTCTCTCACTCCCGCAGAAGGTCGAATGAAAGAAAGGAAGACAATAGCTATTGAGGTAGCTGCTGACTGATTATACCTACTTAGACATCTAGAACTCCACTAGATAGAGCGAAGACCTGTATATTTTAAAAGGAGCACTTTCTTTGAATCGTGATATCTGCGCTCGTATCCTTGGGCAGATGACATTGGTTGGCGTTGCCATGTAAATCATCGTTTAATAAAGTGTAGGATGACTCTTGCATGCTAAGGATTGGGGAGAAAATAATAGCAAGTTCTTTCTCATATTTGGAAATTGAGAAGGGCTAGCATGTCAGAAATAAAGTCGTTACTTCTAGAATGATGTCTCTTGTGACTTCTATATTGATCAATTGATCACAACCTTAGATTAGAGGTGGACAAGATGAGATGAGATGAGATGCTGGAGAAGCTACGGCGTACCTTCGCCTGTTAATTATAGCGCTTTCTAGGTGGGGTAACCACCCTACAGGGGAGCTTATATGTACGTTGACCGCCCGGCAGAATGGAGCTAAGCTAGAGAGCACCCCACCTAAAGAAAAGATTACGAAAAAAAAAAAAAAAAAACTTGAATGCATTCACGAATATACCTACAACACGAGACAATTGTGTAATCTACGCTTTCGAGGCCTAATTGTATGCCCTTCACCCTTTCATACGCATCTACTCGTCTCTTTCTTAGGAATGTAAACCGATTTCTCTTTAAGCCGTGCCCTCTTCGAGCTGTGCACACCATGACTTCAGAAATTAAGAACGGCGCTTCCACTGCGACGGCCGAAATCCAGACTATAATACGGGATGGACAAGAATTCACCGAGGTCAAAGAAGGGTTGGCTCGAATTCTAGTTCCTTTCTCAACGAAAAATACTACGAAAAATAAGTTGAGCGACGTCGAAGAACAACAAAAAGTCTTTTATAATCCTATCCAACAATTCAATCGCGACTTGACGGTTCTCGCTATTAAAGCATACGGACAAGAGGCCCTAGAGAAGAGACGGTCTAACAACGCTGACAGGGCAGCAAAGAGGAAGCGCGACAAGTCAGACTCTGGCGCAGGCAGACAAAAGAAACAAGAGAGGATAGTAGAAAATGACGAAGGTGCAACATCAGGAAATGATGCTGCGAAGAATGATGAAGCTCAACCTATGGAAGTTGATGAACCTCCTTTGGGTGTACAGAACGGTCTAGATGCCAGCGTCGAAGGTTCCGGAAACACCAATGGCAAATCCAACACCAATCACGCAGAAGAAGATCTGCAAACAAATAAAGAACAAGAGACAAAATCTAGCGAACTGAAACGAGATAATCAAACTACAACTCCCAGATTCACCATCTTGGACGCTCTATCAGCCACAGGACTTCGTGCCCTACGATATGCACAAGAATTACCATTTGTCACGTCGGTTACCGCAAACGACCTTAGCCCAACAGCCGTTGAGTCCATCAAGAGGAACGCTGTGCATAATGGGGTTGAGTCTAAGGTGAACGCCACCTCGGGCGACGCCCGTGCGCATATGTACTCCCTACTTACACAGGAAGTTGCAGAAGACAACGTTAAAGGGAAACATCAAAACAAAAAAGGTGGTCCAAAGCCCAGCAAGAAATACGACGTGATAGACCTTGACCCATATGGAACCGCCGCTACTTTCTTTGATGCAGCGCTCAACGCTGTGAGAGACGATGGTGGTCTATTATGTGTCACATGTACAGACTCGGGCGTCTGGGCATCACATGGATATCCAGAGAAGGCTTTCGCTCTTTATGGTGGTACTCCTGTGAAAGGCTTTTATTCCCACGAAGCAGGGCTGCGCCTAATACTCAATGGCCTTGCCTCAACAGCAGCGAGGTACGGATTGGCAATAGAGCCCCTCCTTAGTCTGTCCATAGACTACTACACGCGAATCTTTGTGAAGGTTAGGAAATCGCCAGCGCAAGTCAAGTTTCTTGCAGGAAAGACCATGATTGTGTACAATTGCGATCAAGGATGCGGAGCTTGGGAAACACAATTCCTAGTTCGCAACAAAAAGACGCCCAATAAATCCGGAAAGGGCGTTTTCTACAAGCACGGGCTAGCTATGGCGCCAACAGCAGATAAGCAGTGTAAAGAGTGCGGATCGAAGATGCATTTAGCTGGGCCGATGTATGGAGGGCCATTGCACTCGCCCGATTTTATTAACAAGATATTGGATGATCTACCCAATGTCTCTGATGACGTATACGGCACGAAAACGCGAATAGAGGGAATGCTACATACTGCACTTGAAGAGTTTCTTCCGCCTCTGGAAGACAATCTACAAAGCTCCAGAGAAGACGAGTTTGCTGCAGTCGAGCATTATCCGTTCTTTTTTCATCCGTCCGGTCTTTCGGGTGCGATACACTGCATTTGTCCCGACGAAGACAGCTTTAGGGGCGCCCTACGCCATCTAGGCTATCAAGTCACCCGTAGCCATTGTAAGCCCGGTAGTCTCAAGACGAATGCGCCCTGGTCCGTCATTTGGCGCATTATGCGAGAATGGGTTCGTCAAAAAGCACCTGTAAATGTCGAAAAGATTAAAGAAACTACGCCGGCGTACACACTATTAAGGCTAGGCGAGAAAAATGAACCCACAGAAGGTGCAGAAGACGGAGACCACGATGTAATTGAGAAATTAGAGGTTGTGTTCGATCAGAAACTGGGGCGAGACAGCTCAAAGAGGGGTCTTGTCAGATATCAGACGAACCCTAGAGAAAACTGGGGGCCTCTGACTAAAGCGAGGGGACATTGATGGCGGTAGTTCGATCGTATAACAGGTATTTAGGAGTTATGAGGCAGGTTTGATGTCTATGAATGCGATGGCTGATTTTAGTACACTCAATGATACCCTTTTTCTATTTTCACGTTCGCTTTTGCTTTATTTTATACCACCTACAGTACGTCCACAGTACCTACCTAGGTAATAGTAAAAGTGAAAGATTACAAAACCTATTGCTATGGATAGCACCTAATATAGAACCCCCACCTGCTATTGACCAATCTTATAGCTTTTACGAAACTCCCTAACCAGCCTATTGGAATCGACCTATAAATTCAGGATTATGCAATGAGACCAATTCAGCACACCATGTGTGCCCTGCGTCCCTGGTGGGTGGCTCTCGCATTAGTTCAGCGACCCGGAGGACGTTTAGAATCATTCTATTTCTACCTACGGACCCGCACCCAGTCATCAAGCTAGCCCTTTCTCAGCTTCAAGTTGCTGATACCATTCAATCGTTTCCTCTAGTATGACTTGCTTCCATTTTTCATGACAAGTTAGCTTATCAAAACGTATACAACTTCGAATATAAAACCCAGAAAATAAAACTACGAATGATTCGTTATATAGGACTTCAAAATGCCTACCAATAACACCGATGGTATCTCCGGCACCGGACGAATCGAAGCAGGCGACGGCCTTCGTTCCGTCAAGGCCTGGGAAATTGTCCTCATCGCGAAACAGGCAGAGGAAACAGAGGAATCTAGTTCATACGATGTATTCAGTTTGAAAGAAGAAACCGGAGAGCAAGGGCCATCGTTTAAGTTATTGAAGTCCCGACTTGCAGATGTACCATCGTATTTGTTGGATGATCCCTTAAGTGGGGAGATCCCAGAATACCTGCGGAGCGGACCGTCGCGACATGTTCACATTGTCATATCGACGGGTTCCGGCACTGGTCTCGCCTTAAATTTTTACAATTCCGCTCTTAAGCCTTTACTAGAAAGCCTAGGTGTTCTCCCTTTAGAACCATCCGCCGACTTAGCGGATCGCTCGAAACCGAAAAGTTACAATCTTGTCATTACCCAAAATGCCGATACTGTGCGCGACTTCGCTCGAGATATCAGCAGCACAAGTCGGGGTGCCTTGCAGCATACTATTGTCTTACTAAGCGGCGATGGCGGTGTAATTGAGATGCTCAATGGTAGAGCACCGCTAGAGGAGGCAGAGGGAACAGAGGGAACAGAGGTAGAAGCCCACCTACCCCTAATTGCGACACTGCCCTTAGGTACTGGGAATGCACTTTTCTACTCACTGCATAAATCTGTGGGTGCGATATCCGAGACAACGGCTCCCTCTGGCCTTGTCCAAGGCTTGCGAACTTTGTTCGGGGGAAAGGCTGCACCGCTACCTTCTTTTAAAGCCGAATTTTCCCCAGGCTCTCATCTTATCGCTCCCGGAAGTGCTGAGGATGGGATCGACCCTGATTCCAATAATGTATCCCATCTTTACGGGGCTATCGTTGCTAGCTATGGTTTTCATAGCCAATTGGTGTGGGAGAGTGACACTCCGGAGTACCGAAAACACGGCGCTAAGCGGTTCGGTATGGTTGCACAGCAGCTTCTGAAGGAGAGCCACGCGTACAATGCTATCGTTGAATTGGCCGCAGAAGATGCTTCTCGGTTACAAAAGCTTGACCGAGACCGACATGCATATATCCTTGCCACAATGGTTTCCAATCTGGAGAAGACGTTCACAATTTCACCGGCCAGCAAGCCACTGGATGGTAAATTGAGACTTGTTCACTTTGGCGTTGTTAGTGGTGAGAGGACTACAGAAATCATGATGAAGGCGTATGATGGAGGAAAGCATGTCGATTTGAGGTGGACTGATGATGATGGGAAGGAAGAAAAGGTTGGGTACGATGAAACTGAATTAGTTAAGATTACGACTCTAGAAGAAGATACTAGATGGAGGAAAGTCTGTATCGATGGAACTATAGTAGAATTACCCCAAGGTGGTTATATAACGGTGAAGAGGGAGAAGAAGCCTCACTTGCAAATTCTATTAGATCGATTAGTGGTTGGATAGACGTAGATATCACCATATAACTGGTAGTTAGTAACAGAGCGTATATATTCGAATAAGAACATTGAAATGTACTCGAAAGACTTGGCCCACGTATACATCTACATATGTACTGATACATTCCTGTAATTCATTAAATGTTGTACATGTACCTTCGACGACACGATGTACAAGTACGTACCGAACGGCGTGAGTCATTACGTAGATTTCTTGGGCTACATACATTGTAGCCAATCACGAATTGTGCGACTTATGATCAAAAATGATTCATCGGCGCTACTGCAGCTAACGATGCATCCCGAACGACGCCATCCCTCATCGCATAGATCGTATAGGTACCTAAGTACTTGGCCAAGAACAATCCATCAACAATCACATAGCCCAGATTAGACCCTTCCGTTATTTCTCTCATCTTTTGATAGAATTGTGTAATGCGGCTCAATTATGTACTGGTGCTAATATAAGGGCAAGATGGTAATCTATATATTTAACCCCTTTGTCGTCCTCAGCATGGACGAAATACGTTCTACCGACCACCGGCCATTGCGACGCCTAAATGAATCGTCACAATGACATCCATGGAAGCAGAGAGTGCCGCGACTATTCTATGTACCTCTACGCAGACTCGCTTCAATATCGGAACTCCTAACTCTCGCGAGGTACCGCTTACACACATTGCTATCAATCCCCATACAATCTGATAGAAATATAGTTAGATATTGAAGGTCTCAACATCACTGTTACGTCGGGATCCAAACCCGGTGCTAAAGGGAAAAACAAGGCAAAGAGCGAAGGCACCGAGATCCTCAACAATGCCAAATTGCGACTGAAGGCCGGTCAGCGTTATGCCTTGCTCGGGCGTAATGGGACCGGAAAATCAAGTAAGCTCATGTCCATAACATCCATATCATAAACCCATAACTGATACTCCATAGCCCTACTAAAAGCCGTGGCTGAGAAACTCATACCGGGGATACCCGAGGAAACCAGAGTGGTCATTCTACAGCAAACTGATGTTGAAGATTCTAACACTGATGAGAGACCATCCTCGTATACTACTGATAATAGTGGACCGACAGTTTTAGAGGAGGTTATTGAAAGGACCACAGCAAAATATGAAATCCAAAGGGAGATCGAAGGTTCTTATACCTCCCTAATTATTTGAAATTTAAAGCTGATGGATTGGGATAGTCTTATCAAGGGGGGTTGACGGTAGTGATTCCTTTGGCGCCCTCAGATCCTTCAGGAAAATTCACCACGATCGCCTCCAGAAGGAGTTATTCTTAAAAGACAAGGATGCGAGACTTCGTAGTGGCGCTAGAGGCATGCAGGCTAGAAAGGTTCTTATTGCGATGGAGAAGAAGGTTGCTGAATTTCAGACACAGTATGGCACTACCAATGTTGACGATTGAAAAGATATTACTAACACGAATATGAGGTACGAACAGAAGGAGGAAGACATCTCGCCCGAAACGCTAGCAAAAGAGACGAGCGAGGCCGTAGATATGCTTTCTGAGCTTCAACTCCAAGTCAAACCGTCAAAATTGGCGGATGTTGAATCTAAAGCAAAAAAGATACTTACAGGTCTTGGCTTCGTAGAATCGCGTATGGTGCAAACCGTGTCGAGCCTTTCAGGGGGTTGGAGGATGAGAACAGCTTTGGCGACCGTTTTGTTACAGGAAACGGATATACTTATCCTTGACGAACCGACCAATTTCCTTGACCTTCTCGGAATTATCTGGCTTCAGCGCCATCTCTCAACTATCGCCGAGTCTGCAGATCCTCCGACATTGATTCTTGTGTCTCACGACCGTGACTTCATCTCGCTCTGCACAGATTTACTAATAATTAAGGATAAGGAGCTGACATACTTCCACGGCGACCTTCCGATGTACGAGTCATCGCGGGCCGAGAAGAAGGCTTATCTCACGAAGATGGAGGAGGCGAAGGATAAGCAGAAAGAGCATATTCAGCAGACCATTCAACGCAATATACGTGAGGGTAAAGCGAAAGACGACCAGAACAAGATTCGGCAAGCCAAATCACGGCAGAAGAAACTCGACGATCGATGGGGTATGGAAGTCAGTGCAAAAGGCGGTCGGTTCAAACTCAATAGAGATTTGCCTGGATACCATTACACTAGCCGTGACGACATTGAAATCCCTCAAGAGGAGAAGCCCGTCAGTCTCTCGCTACCGGACCCACCCGAGCTGCGATTTCCAGGGTCTCTAATTTCGTTAGAGAAGGTCTCGTTCCGGTATCCAAAGGACCCTAAGACGAAGACAGTATTACAAGATGTGAACTTATCCATCGGTATGGGCGACCGTATAGGTATATTGGGTTTAAACGGAAGTGGCAAGTCGACGTTAATCAAGTTGCTCGTTGAAGAAATGAGACCAACGACGGGTATACTCACAAAACACTCTCGTCTGAAGTTAGGCTACTATGCGCAGCACGCTGTCGAAGAGCTTCAGAAAATCGGGCGCGCAGACCCGGACCTCACAGCTTTAAATCTGCTTATGAGAGAAGCTGAGGGTGAGTTAGATGAGGGAGAAGTACGGCGCCTATTGGGCTCCCTTGGCCTGCCTGGACGGCTTGCTTCTGATGTGCCAGTTCGTCGGTTATCAGGTGGGCAGCTTGTGAGGTTAGAGGTGGCTCGTATCTTATGGCGGCGCCCACATTGTCTAATACTGGATGAAGTGACCACGCATCTCGACTATGAGACCGTAAGCGCATTTCGAGAAGCTTTGCGTGAATGGAAAGGTGCCGTAGTGTTGGTAAGCCACGACCGGTGGTTCATGCGTGGAGTAGTGGAGGGATTGGGCGAAGACGAAGACGAAGCAAGTGATGAGGAAGAGGTAGACAGGGGCGGTACGACGAAGTTAACGAGGAGGCTAGTGTATAGGCTTAGAGCTGGGCAGATGAATGTCCTGGAAGGGGGTGTGCATGGGTTTGAAGATAGTATGGAGAAGAGAGTGAGGAAGATGGAGAATTTCTCCCATACATAACGGTCGTGTTAGGTGAGGAGTCTTGTGATGATTTGGGGGCCGGTTCGGTAACACTATTGAAATATATGCCCCTGTTTCAACATTGTGTCGAGGGAGCGGAAGATAACCGCGGTCGGTATATCTTAGACCGCACATAGTAAATACGGCGATGCGCATGTATGGATTATAATAACACCTATATAGTGTCCTAGAGATACGGCGTATGAGCGATAGGAACCCTAAAGTCGAGGCAAATAGATTACATAATCATGTTCATAAGAAAGGGGAAGTGGCCGATACCCACCAAACACAAAGCCATATCGAATTTAGATAGTAGACCACCCCGATCCGAGCCACCGAGTGGCGGCTGATTTCCATGTGTTTTGGTTTTTGTCCCAGCCGGCCGATTGACCTAGCCTTTAACCAAAACAATGTCGTTGGTAGTAAATTCGAAGGGTTTGAAGTCGCCGTTGAATGCCCCGGAATCCAGAACATTTCTCTGCGTTATTGCTATCGGCTATGCTTGATATTGCGACTCGCGATGCCATGTCGTAGCGAACCCTTCGTATCCATTCATTTAGTTGTTTCAATCATTGAATCCCTCATATATGTGATATTGAATGGGATGACCTCACTGGCGCTAGCCTTCGAATATTCAATTCCGATCGGCAGTCGTATATGGAATCGCTTTGTACGGCGGCATTCTCCAATCCAAAAACAACGTATATATTTTCCGACGACAGTGTGTACCTAAATGTTAGTAGTAAAGCGAAATAATGCGTTTGGGAAATAAGATAGCTTTTACCACCGGCGAATCTCTAATTACTTTTTCGTCGTAGAGTGAAGCTTGTCGTATCACGCTTTTATGGTCGCGAAGAACCAAGAGGTTCCATGTCGTATACCAGAGCAAATACGTCGTGAGATCCGTCGTCAACAGGTCGTCAGGGTCCTACTTTCAGCATTTACTTATATTTCCGTTTTTTTTTGCGATTCGAATATCCCATCTTCGTCCAAATTCCTGTTTCGATCACTAACCCATGACGATCGCCATCTCTTTATTGCGTAAGTTCGATAATTTCCTGGGAGACTCCTCGTCATGATTCGTTCGGTGATTTCTTGTCGATTTATGGTCTTCATAAGTGCTACAAACTATTATTATATAGCCTTGGCTCTCGTTGAGTTTTATTGTTTGTTCATAGATATATCAGTCAAAGCGCCTCGCGGTAGGCTCTTATTCGGCGTGGTTCGTTGTCACATCTCGAAAAATCGCCCTCGTCCTTTCTTCGTCGGCCGAAACTCATTTGCCCTCTTAAACCAGCTCGAGTAGAGTTCTCTCGAGTTCGAAATGTCTTCTCTGATGACAATTCGTAGAAGATATTCATCCTAAGTCAGTTGGTCCACGTTATAAGTTATTCGGTCGTCGTTTCGATGATAGTGGCTATTCACTCGTCGCATCCTCTTGATTTCCGGTGGGAAAACCAAGATAGGCTTTCTCGATATCATCTTTGGAACGTTTAGCGATATCCCGGGTCCTGAGCAACATCTGGTTCCATCAACCTTTTGACCACCTGACCACTACCATTCTCAACCCCTTCAATACTCGGCACCTTCGAATCCGATGGAGCGGTCCAAGTGCCATCGAAGTACTGCCTGGTTCTTTGATACCATGCCCGTTAATATGTTTTATTGCCTCAACTGTAAGTCGTAGATTACAGATATTTCCATTCCGCGTGGATCGAAGAGTTCGAAAAATGGGCTGGATATCTTCCTCCATCGAATTATATCCTCACTTTTGTAGCCATAGCCTTTAATTTAAGCATGTATCGTGATCTTATTTGGAAGATGCGGCGATTAGGAAGTGAATTCTTTTCTCGGTATCCTATAACGTCAAAGTAACGGGAGAGGGAGCTGGCGCTCATGTGTAATAATATGGATAATCGATATGGTCTTCGCGTGAATATGTCTAGGTAGTTAATCGAAGGCTTCGGGGCTCTAGCTTGAAGAGCCGTCCTATTTCGCTTAACAGAAACCTGCTTTTGTTTTAGAGGCGGTTTAAAAACGTCTTCCTTGGTCTGTTAGATATAGCGTTTGTCATCCACTCGTATTTTTAGATCGTAAATTACTCATGGCCTTGTCAAAGTGAACCGATGAGATTGGAATTCAGTAGCTCCAACTTATAATACTCCGGTACCTGCTGTCGAATTTTTTCGAGACCATGGCACCCAATATACCACTAATAATCGAGAGGTATGTTAAATATAGGATTGTTCGAAATTAACCTTTCCAAATCATTATATCGTAAATTTACTGAGATATTGTTCTTTTCGGAAATAAAAACAGAAAAAAAAAAAACGAGCGCAATCCATTGGTACCTGAAATGGCGCGGTTTGTGACTCTATGTTGGTGTCGGCTGGGTAGCGGAATACGGTATAAAAAGCTGTCAATGGTTACATAAACGGACACTGGATTTTAGAAACTCACAGGAGTCTGGAATGGATGAGATGTACCTTAGATATTGTTGGTTTGAAAAGAGTTGGCGTTTCCGAATGTCGATGCGTTTGCTCGTCGCTATCTCGCCATTAGGATTGTTCCTGGAAAGAAAAGAAAAGAAAAGTCCAGCCCCTGAATACCTAGGCATTTAAGAAACATAACATGAAAATATTACGGGCGATGATTAGGCTCGCCCACCTTCTCGGTATACCTACCTAGATATGAACAATGTAGGAAACCCGAGCTGCTACAACGTGGTCTTATCATCACCATTGTAGCCGAGCGCTTCTGTGAAGCTGGAAAGGACTTTGGGGCAGATGGTTGACTAATTGAGAGGTTGGCTTATTGGCCCCTGAGGAAAAGGGGCAATTGAGATCCACTGAGCAGAGTAAACCCAGAAGGCTAAGTGTCCGTTTCCGTCCGTGTAGTGCAGGAACCAGCATTCTACTATGCCATCTTCGATTGGGATTACTTGGGGATAATAGGTTACAAAGATAATCATAGCTCGACCTCTGTGTGCTCGCTTTCACCCATTTACCCCAACTATGAGTCGCTACTACAAGAAATGAATGGAAGTACATCTCTACAAGCCTGGGGATCCAGCTATTTTTCGGTTTGCTGCATACCAACCGTTGTGTGCTGACAGTTCTCGCACCAGAGCATTGCAGGCTAGGGGGTACAGTAAAAACGGTATGTATTAGATACTTGTTAGCAAAACCCTGTTAAAGAAGTCTCACAAGATCTCGGTGTAGAAGTGGACCCAATCACGAAAATCCATGTGCCAGTGGCTGTAATATACAGTATGCTGCGAGTGATGGCGGTGAGACGTAAGGAAGGTATGGAGCTTACAAGATCTCTCGGCTGTGCCCTTACATGCAGGGTTCTCCAGGAAATATTATACCGACCCTTTCATACATTTACCTACACACCTACGTGGGCCCTAACGGGATTCTAGCCTTGCTCAACAGGAAGATTGTATATGTCTCCGAGCAACTATAGGAAGAATAAAAAATGACGTGCTACAACCTTTATTCTCGGAGGAGGCTGACCTAATATGACTAACGAGAGAAGGGAAACTTCAGAATAGCATTTCCCTTCGGTAAGTGATATAGAACAAAGCAGAAAACTGAGCTAATATTCGTAATAACGTATGGTATCCTACGCGTTAACTAACGACGTCCAAGAGGAGAAGCGTTCGCCAAATCCGCTGGAGTCCACTACTACCCATCAACTACTAATTGGTACTTAGGTACTATCCTATCCACGTAGGGGCGACCTAGTACGGCCCTAGACTATAGATTCGCGTTGCGTAAACCCCTTCTGGATCAGATCGATCACGGAACGGAGTTAGCACGATGCGGCTAACGGACTAGTCTCCGTATACACAGTCGCCGGGGTAGGTATTAACGATCCCGGACAAGATAATTTCTGGTAAAGGTCTGCAAGTGATTTGAGCGGATGTTACAGCGTGGAATCTATAAAAGGGGGGCCATGTCCTTACTTACTACCTCATTAGGAGCCCCATATGAACTGAGCTTGAACTAACCTCATTTGATGTACCGGATTATGTACAGTTGTAAAATATGCACGGGCCATTATAATAGAGGCTATTATATAGTAGAGAGAGTTTATATGGGTGTCGAGCTTACGCCCGGGGACGGTTTTTCCGTTGCAATTCCTGCTTGGAACTCAGTGGCTGGAATGTTACACCATCACCCATCTTTGACATGTTGGTCAGGGGTATGAAGCAGCTGAGCCCAGTTTGATAAATAAAAAAAAAGAAAAAGAAAAAAAAGTGACCGTTTATTATATATGTCGAAATGATACATCACCACCCTCTCTGGTTAGACTATTCGCATTCGGAAGGGCGGAAGCATATGTGGCCTTTTTGAAGTTGCCGCCAGTCAGTTTTGGGTTCGCGTGCAAATGATTAAAAGATCGCTTATGTTTCGTTATGTGTCGGCAGCCTCCCTTTCTATCTGTCCGTGCCTACAATCTGCATGATAAAGCAGAAATCCTGCGGCAGTCTACGTCGAGGCATCAAGTTTTTCGAGATCTGTCTTGGCTTGTTAGTGACCACTGTACGATTTCGGAGTGCGACGTCTACATGCGCGCTATGTAGTAATGAGGTCCGTCCGCAACGGCTCGCTACCAAAACAGGACAATCCTGTCTTCCCTTAGGACGGGACGGGATGTAATGGCCAGGGTTCCATTTCACAGGCCTTGGCCCTCCCATCTCTAAGCATGGTATCATATGCATCATTCCCCAATATCCTACTGTATACGGTTGATAGCTCAGCATAGCAAAGCTGCGTTTCCCTCTCTGACCATGGCCGATCACAGGGATATCAATGATAGCATAGCCAGCGCCCCCGCATCTTCCTATTAGAGATATGATCAAGCCAACCCTTAAGGCTGATATAAGTCACACGGCTAGACAGTTATCCGATGCCTACGGCCATCATGTGTGTGGATTGCGCGTATCCCTACTAGTCCGGTCGAGTACCAACAGTCCAGTTCTTGCTCATCTACCGTCTGCTGTAGATGGGACGCTGACTAGGATCGACGAGATGTAGCATGCAAGTCATGTCGTTCCCGGGGGACTCGATGACCTGTATGAGGCGCTAATCACCTAATATCAATAGTCAAAATGTGCCATCGATTTTCATCAATAATGAGTTAATGATATCCCACATCTTGGTTGCGTCACCGGTGCCGTCCTACTGGCCTCCTAGGTGCCTATGGTTAAGTCTCAGGAACTTCGCCCCCAGAGAGACTCAAGTAGACCCAGGCTGAGACCCCCATCTACATAACACATTTCTGGTGATTATAATAGTTCTCCACATCCTATCTGAGATACTTACACGGCAAGATAGCCTCGTAATCTAGCCAAACATGTGGAACCCAATACTAAGGTAACCCTGCACGAGCTGGGTTGGCTTGTGTGGTAGCGCAAGGTCAGACCGTAGCCAACCATTCAGAGATGGAACTTGCTTGCCACACGGGCGTCCGTACCATTATTTCTTCTGGGAGGAAAGGGTGGAGAGATATCAAGCAGGCTATGGATGCGCAACATACCAGCAAATATCTTGCCCTTTTGTGTCCGATGCTTCCTCCCGCTTATTGCTTATCGTATATGGCACGAAAGGATTTTTCAAAGATGTACTAATAAAGCCACTGAAATATCCCTTGCTTCCTCAGCCGGGTGCGCCCAAGGCGCCGCATGGCTAATCGTTATGCCTCGTGTTGGCACGACGAGAAGAAAAGGAGAGAAGGTCATGGCGTTTCGGCAATTTTATCATAACTCTGCTGACTGAGATTGACGAGGAGAGAGGGTCATGGCCTCTGGTAGAGCGTGTTTCCATATAAAGGACCCTATATCTTAACCTCTAGATCCGCTTACCCCATGCCTAGGAGGGGGAATTGTGAGGTCGTAGCGGGCCTATTTTGCTGGCCAAGGAGTAGTAAGGGCTATATCTGACCTTTATTATACGCGGTGGCGCGCCATATTTGCAGACCTCGCCTTTTCTAGACAATGATGCTTGTCATGTGAGCCAACATACACGACTTCACTCCACCTCCTTTGGATACTCAACTGGTCCTGGTTAGGGATTGGTTGCATAAAAAGCGACCTCCATGACAACGGGAGGTAATAGAGCGCCGCCCTCAGTGGCTAGTCAGCTCGTATGAGGACCAAAACGTACAAGTGCGTCGTAACCGTCGGGACACAACGGCTCCGTACTCCCCTCCTCTGCTTATCTGGCGGTTTGTGTACGTATGATGGACACCAATGTCACAAAACGTAATCACGATGATTTATGTGCATATATTTCTATTATAGTACCTATAAGACATGCAATATAAATACCATCGCCAGTGAGGCATCCTGTTAGATGTAACTAAACCTACTAATCCCTCTAAACGCCTTCTGATAAAGTTGCGGTTGAAAATTTTGTAAGTTGTGGTCCCACAGACGTGATGCTGTATATATCCCACTGTCAATGATACCCTAGGGGTCGTTGACCCGTCTTGAAGTGTTACCCAATTATAATGGAAACTCCTAATAACCTTTACGCCGCGCAGTAACCTTCGCCAAGATGATGATGCGACTGTTCCCCAATCAATAACCTGCTATCTGTAGAGGGGTCCGTGGAGCCCTCCTTCACTCAAGACTCCCTGTGGTTCTTTTCCGTTTTCTTTTGCGAGCCTCTACAGCCTGGGCCCGCAACCTTCTTTCACCATCTTCTCTCACTAGCACCGTACTACGCTTGATCGATCCTCAGATGATATACATGTATCGAGGTCTCTTGTCATTATACCTGGATGGCGGCCCACTCAAATCTATAAGATCCTTAAAAAATTGGGGCGAGGTCTCTTTTTTTCCCTTTAACACCATGCTATGATAACCGGATCGAGCAGATAAACCAAATGGAAGAAGGGATCCAGTATGTATATGAGGGGCGAGTTGCGCATGATAACAGCTAGGACATTGGTTGGTAGAATTTATATACGACCCAAATTTGCGGCCGTTGGTGGAAGTAAGTAAATGATGGCAAAGGTAACTTAAACCCCGATTTCATAATCGTGGGGAAGAGGAAGACGAATGATCCTTGGGTTGATATTCTCATCCACACAATGGACATTGGCCTGGTTGGACAATATAGCGCTCATGGGGTCCTCTTGGGCAAGCGTGCTTCCGACTTCCATCCATGGAAGTGCGGAAAAAGTGGGCGCCCGGGTCCAGACAAGTCGTGTAAATGTAGTAATTTTTGGTGAAGTCGCACATGATTATGATTAAGTGTGATATAATAATAGAAGGGTTTCTGTATGAGTTTGATTATGTCTGCAATTATATTCGTATGATAATTGCCAGGACGGAAGCTGATGAGAACAAGTAAGTCGAGAGGCCCGTAGCAATATGTTGGTGATTTAAACTTGAACATACCTCCCAGTCCGTTTTTATATTACCAAGTACAGTGAGAAGATGGTTTGATGAGGCGCTCTAGGAAAGGTTTCAGAAAAGACAGTAGATTCGAGCAAACAGTGTGACTTTGAGTTTGTGGCTATGAGTTGTGAGTGTAGAGTTCTAGGACGGCCCCAGGAAGAGGTCGTGACAGCATGCCTAGCTTGCTTATATATAAATATATGTATGCGGAGGGTGGAGATTGAGCAAGGCCGAGCTGATTTCCAGAAGCACCAGAGTTGCACGAGCTACCTTGTAGGTATGCTTAAGAGATCAATATATATAACAGTCGTTATATTATTATTAAGGTGTGGTCAGCCTGGTCCCTGTGCTGTGTGTGTGTGTGTGTGTGTGTGTGCACGCGCTCGTGAGGGAGATATTATTTTATGTACGAGTGTAAAAGGGAAGAGTGTGGATGTAGCCTGTGGATGTGTGGGTGAGTATGGGTGTAAGTCGTAAATTAGGCACATGGTGAGGCAGACCTTCGACACCACATCACTTCTCAGTGGGACAGAGCAATAATAATGATAATAATATTAACGGCCATAACGAACACGGTACGACACAATACAAAAAAAAACGAGAGGGAATATAAAAAAAAAAATCTGGAGCCCGGGAGGACCCTACGAGAGAGAAACGACATGGGTCTCTCTGGGGAGACCGCTGGCAAAAGAAAGAGAGATAATCCATGTCTGAGAGCACTGACAGAAGGCGCTTGCACCATACGTCTCAAGACCCAGGTCGATTATCAACGGTCAAGGTGGAATAGCACTACCTAGGTATGTAGAGGGCGGTTATATGTGTGTGTGACAAACGGGGTCTAAGCAAATCGGACTCCATCAGACGATCGATGAAGCATGGTCGGACTCGGACCAGGGCCAAGAGCAGAAAGCTTGGAGTGAGATGACATCCCTGGACGGGGAAAGGAGTTGTTCTAGGACTCGAGAGTGGAGGGGGGACCGGGAGAATACAATGGGCCGGGGGGGGTTAGAGCACATGGACGTGGAGAAAATGGGAATAACGAGCAAGTCCGTTAATAATAGGAGGTTTGACCATAGGTATATAATAGGTAGGGTAGCTAAGGTATTATTACATTTCTGTATAGGTCTGGGTTATGACGAGAAGCGGAAAAGGGAAGCTAAAAGGAGGAAGAGAAGAAAAAAAAAATAGTTACAAGGAAAAAGGAGATCCTCAAGGTTCTCCGATCGAGCAACCGAACCAGGGGTAAGGTACCGGTGTACACACGTTCGGTAAGAGGCAGGCATGATGCAAGGTAAATCCATTTTCGGTACCCTTAGCTCTTTCTAGCGATGCAGCCCCGCATGAAGATGGGGTTCGTTTAAATGTTACTTGGGTACCTGCCTAAGACATGTAAAGAAGTATGTATGGTATATGTAGTGTATGCAATATATACAATATATATGATGAAATAATATCAGAGAAATGTTAACCATATAATAGATAAAGGAATGGATTGCTTAATAATCCAGTAACCTTGTACTGTGAAATCGTTGTATATATGTGTCTTATGTTAATTGTATATAATTATCATTGACTTTGACCTCAGTTATGTAGTATCATCCAGAAAATGGAACGGAACAAAGTACCTAAGTAGTTCACATTATAGGTACGCATGTTTCGACTCTTGTAGATAAACTTAGCTATATGGGGTTAGATAATAAGTATTGATCATACTTAAATAGGTTAATGATATTTATGGTAATAAGAACTGACTTTAAGATTTATTTCTTATAACATTAAATAATAAGAATTAATATTACAATCACTTATTATATACATGTATCTTTTACTACTTAATAAGATATTATAAAGAACAATTAACATCTTATCTAAATATCTAAGTTGTGTATATGTTATCAAAAATGGTATCGTTACTAAGACTTCGGCATTTAAATAAACCGGGTCAAGCCCAAAAAGAGCCGATCTAGCCAACCATGCGCACCATTTGGACTTCCATACAAACCAAAATTTGGAAATCTATAACTCTAAGTCGGTCTTATTATTACCTACTTTTACCAACATACAGCTTAAATCTCCGAAAAAAGACCCGGTCTCAGGATTCCATCTCTGGATTATTTCATATATGTATGAACCCGTGATATCATTATATTGCTTCCATTCATGCAGGGCTCTGTGCTTAGATCGACTATAGCTGGTTTGATAAGTGACATTGATCTCGAAAAGAATCGTCAGCACACCAATACTACAATGACCTGGGTATTGCGACTGCAACAGTGATGAGGGGGAGATAGATAACAAGAAGCAAATTTCCGTACATGAATAAATTCATACAGTATACATTTGAGCCTCTTCATGCAGTTCGTAAGCGCACAAGCCCCTCGGTTTCCTCCGGCAGCATCAGCTCTAGCCGAGAACTAAGTACCTAGGTACATACGCGTGCGTATTCTACGCCGCCACGGTGTTTGAAGATGCAAGCTGCGGCCTTGCCGCTTGACGAATCTGCATTAATATCGGAAATTGTCTATATTATTAAGGGTCAAGCCTGTCGATAGGTATGTATACAAGTACGATTGACAATCTTAGATATAAGCCAATTTACATAGGTTTGCGAGCCCTGTAGTTAGAAAGAAATATGTAACCAACCGTTTTTATAAGCAATAATAAGAATAAATTGTGTATATGTAGCTGAATGCGACGGCAAGCTTCCCATATCTCAGCAGATCGCTTTGACTCCAGGGATGTCGATTTAGAGAGAGAGAGAAAGGAAAAAAAAAAAAAAAGCGATAACAATGCTAACGCTCAAATTACTCACCTACTGCCACCTGCCTGCTCATGATGTACTATGGGGTGTATGTGCGCATGTGTGACATAGCCGAATCTCTTCTTCCCGATCTCTTGTAATTGGCCCATTTGGAAGGACGCCCCCCTCGTATCCCTGCGATCTGGTCTATATCAGATACTTCGAAGCTCAAGGAACAAAACGTGACGACCCAAAATGCCTCAAGGCTCACCCAGTAGTTCGCAGTCATGTGGAGCCTTGTGGCATCAGTTCATACAGCATCATGCTCATTTCAGCATCACATGTGGGCAGTTCAACCTATTTGATAGGAAATTTCCTCCACGAGTCGAGACCCTCTTACTCCACTACAATAGTGGCGTCATACACGGATTCAGGCGTAAAAAGGTGGTAGGATAACTACCTAGGTATGGGGGAGATTATTCGTATATGGACACAGGTGTTTTAATGCCTAAGATTCGGCGGGGGAGCTGCTGGTAGTGGCGGTGGCAGTGGTAGAGGAGCTACAGCATATTATTGTGATCCCCTCTCTAGGTCTGATCAAGTTTCTAGTTGATGGAAACAACGATCAGCTAGTATATATGACATGCTACAATCCGCGAGGCTGAAAGGTGCTTGAAATAAATATTAGATGGGTGCCAAAAAGTGAGACACCAAAGCTATAGCGTGGTTTTTCTTGCTTGTTTCGTCCCGGTACCTATCCGAGTCGATCTACCGAGCAGGCTGCATTTACGGCCGCCGGTCCTTTTGCTAGGGAGGGAAGCAGCGCGCGCTGTAGCGCCGACAGCACGACAGGTCCGCCGAGGATCCGGAATTCTCCTTCCGACATGATGCTCAAAGATCTCGGGAAATCTTGGGGCTGAAGCTTGAAGGGAATATATGTAAGTGTATATGTGCTGCCTTGCATATCCGAACGTATTTGGAAACGCTAAGACGCCCTGCTAACTTAGGTGGCCATTCGAGATGCAACACGCGCACGTTTGACTCGCATTGATGTTTTATTTGGGAAATTGATCGGATAGGTAGACGAATACAACTGCAACAAGACTGAGTGAGAGAGGTAGCATTTCTATCGCAAATAAACCTGGTACGGTTGAGGTAGACATTCCTAAAGTGTGTTAGGTGTCACACACAGGCGCTTATTGAAATTGGCGACAAGGTCGATATAGTTGAATAGCAGTGATGAAGTTGTAAGTGCGGGTAGATGTCATAAATATTTTAGGTATGTAAATTCGAATAATGTTTATGCTAACATACGGAGTAGCAATATTTTAAGAGTTACATACCTAGCTGCCTAGGTACCTGGGTAGATATTACGGGTTGTGGAAGTGGGTTGACTAAATGAGCAACTACTGCAACGTAGTGGATGCCCGCCCGCCCAGTCGGCGTCAGTAGCCCGGAGTAGATACGTACTTGTAGCATGTACATAAACTCTAAGAACCTAGCGGCCTAGCAGCCTAGCTGGCTGTCTTACCCAGATATAGTATATACCCAAGGTATGCACCGCCGCCTAAGAACCGGAGCGTTGTCCCGAGTTAGGGGATTTGATGAGAAACATGCCTTAGCTTTTGTGGCTGTGGGAAGGGAATCATTCTCGAAGCAATTTGCCAAGGCATCTACACTAAGTGACGTCCCTGCCGTTTGGAATCGTACCACAAGTCTTGAGAACGTAGTTCGCGTACACAATGGATACAATGGATACAATGGATACAATGGATACAATGGATACAATATTTCCCAAATGTGTCCTTGATGAAAAGGCGGAAAGATTTTTTCGTATGTAGCTCATTAGGTTGAAACAAAGCCATGCGGGGCTGTAGAGAAACTAAACTAGGTACCTAGGCAGCTAGGTATATAACCCTTAGGTCCCCACATGTACGTATTTCTCCCATTACGGGCTGTTGGTATGGGCCTTGTATAATAACGGGGGTCGCACATGGAAGGTGGGTTTGGTGACACAAGTTCATCTGCGAATGTACATGTACACACACACAAATGTACTCTAAACTTGCTCGCGTACATACATAATGCAGACTATAAATATGTACCTCATAGGTATTTCCGTACATACAAAGTATATGTCGAATATACCTACATACACACACGTACATGCTGTATGGAGATATCTCTGGTACATAAATATGTATTTTATTGTTGATTTTCTTCCGACGCGCGCTTAGACGTAATCGATCTCACTATGGATCCCCGAATAGACCGAGTACAAGCGTCAAAGCGCAAATTTGAGTTTCGTCTTTGTCAAAGCGCTCGTCTGATCTCTCTCTTTATGTTACTATATTCTTGTCTCATTATTATCTCGACCAAAGGACAGAGAAAGAAGAGAGGAACAAAGAAAAAAAAAAAGGCGCACCCATACACGCGCGTTGCCGTTTACTGGTAATTCCATGTTTCTCTCTTTCGATTGTATATCCAGTTATTTAGTCCTTGCCTTGCCTTGCTCGCTCGCTCGATGCCCGACGTCAGACTTATTAGGCCACGATATAGCATCCACAATAGTATTGCATGGTACGCGAGAAGGCGCGTGCGATACCCTTCATAAGAAGTTTCTAATAAAAATCCGACAGACGCCTCAATGCAGTGCAACACTTACCGCCTAGTTCTCCTGGTTTCTAGGCCTTTGCGATTCTGACAGGTCACAGCCAAGCCAGTCGTTCCTCAGCACACTTCCGATGACCGCCATACCCAGACCTTACCGAGCAGTTACATAGTATGCCCGGATGTCTACGCGGGCCAGTACATCATACATAGCTCCCTGTCGATTATTGATTGTTGCTCCGTAGTGGGCGGTTTTGACAAATAGCTTCAGCGGTACCTGATTCTGTTTGGGTTTTATCGCGTCTTCACGGCTCAACACCATTGACCCCCCACCCGATACCTACATATTCATATACGTGTCAAGTGGATATAACTTCATACACCCACGAGTAGATGCCCAGCAAGCACCTCCAGGTCCTTATGTGGGGATCCGAGTCCGCCATCTACACCTTCGGGACCGGAGGCTGAGACTCAAATTACTTTCCCTGTTGGGCATCTCGCCTAACAATACCGAATGAGATCTATTCCTACTCGCAGGAGCCGATAGTCTCTTGGGATGACTAGGATTTGCCACCTGTAATGTGGGTTAAGATCACGCGAACCCACCAAACATGTCCGTTGCGATTCCTGGAATTGCCCTCAGGGAGCAACTATGTAACGTCGTTGATAGAATGTTATATGTTAAAGACCGAGGGCGAAGCTAGCGCGGCCAGGACGCTAGTAGTGGATATTCCGTACTTATGCCAGCGAGGTCAGTGTTTGCTCTAGGTTACGCAGGAGTTAGTAGTGCTACCTACTTCGTCTACCAGGCCTTAGAGTAGACTTGGGCAATCGCGGCTTCATAGATAAATCACTCACATGTTCCTAGCCTATAGTTGTTGATATGCTTTCACAAGACAAACGGTCCTAGGACTAAGGGCAACCCAAATTAGCTGGACGTGGTGGCCCTTTGATTCCAATTTAGGACGTTTTCGTCTTCGGCGGCCTTTCCGAAAACTGTCCCCGATTTCATATCTCTAAACTCCCATCGTTACCTCGTAGTCGTACGATTTACTGATCATCTCGTTGGATGGAAGCAAGGACGCTTGTGCCTAGTATCATGTTCCATCCTGACCACTTAGTACAAGTTATAGGGGGCAATCAAAATCATGAGTATTTCATTCCGTTACTCAGTACCAATAGGATGACATCTTCCGGTGGCGCAAGCAAGGAATGAGGTCGAGGGTAATGTAGCCAGGTCCCGACAACATAACAGTCAATTGGCAGATACAAGTCAGACACATGATTTAGTGCGATATTCTTCGAACCCAGACGATCTTCGTTCTTTCGCCTGCAATGCGCATATTCACCCGTACATACTTTGTTAGAATCTCCTATGGCACACAAGCCCCCAGCGCCAGTAATCCTCAATAATATATGATGATTCCCTAACTAATAGTAGGTCCAGTTCATGAAGCTCTCAGCTGGTTCCAAATTGCTGTTGCTATATGCCCCGTGATATAACCCAAGAAACCCGCCGATCCAAAAAAAAAAAAAAAAAAAACCAATCTGAAGACAAAAAGGGGTTGGGGAAGAAACCGTCGGATCACGTATCATCCCCTAGAGCGTAGATACCCTTTACAATCTCCCAGCACCATAAAGCAGTCGCATCCGTATCTTTAAGGTCCCTTATCCAGTCGATACATAGCATGACTGTTTCGCTAGCATCCTGATCAAATTTAGTCCCCATCAGTGACGCCCTTATCCGCATTAGGATCGGTACTTGTTGTGTTAGATGCAATACAAGGAGGACACCAAGGAGGTTTTGCGACCAGAAAAATAAGCACGGGATTAATCTCTTGTGGAAGCAGGTAGGCGACATTGTAATCGGCCATTTCAGCATAGCTTTGAGGCATTCCGCGATCGCCTCCGCGTCATCCCGTGTAACCTGCTCTGGATGGTGCAGGGCCTTGAAGACGAACGGCCTATAAATAATATACTTAACGTAATAATATCGTGTCCTGAGGCTGGCTGCTTGTATGTCTGCGGCGTAAGGATAACTTACTGGAGTGTTATCTAGGTCGGCCGTGAACATAAAATTCGTATGGAGGTCTGGGATAGGTGGTGGGTACATCGACTGATCGTCATATAACTCTCCGGTAGGGTTTGGGAAAGCACCCGGGTTCTCTTCCTCCCAACGCAGATAAACGGGTAGCAACCCTCTCCATTGGTCCAGCTGCGCAGCCATCTGCTTCATCATAACAGCCGACGGGGACATTGAAGCTTCGACCGGAACGTGTGTTGGTCCGAAAGCTTTGCGCACTGAGTCAGTCATTTCTCCCCCTAAAGTTCAACAAAACATCTCGATCCCCTTGATCGCCCTAGAATAATCGTACGCACATCCCGGGTCTACAAGACTGAAAAATACCGCTTACCGTTGGTCAATGTAGTATGAAACTCCACAGACAGCCGCCGAAGTACTATCTGTGACGCAAAGTGCTCTTGAAAGTGAGATGCCTGGTTCCCGACATAATCCTCCTCGGAAAAAGAGCCGCTAAAATCGGGAAGCCCAACCAGCGACTCTAATTTATCAAGCCCAGTCCGAGGGATGTTCAGTTCCATGTTCAAGCACCTAGATCCTAGTTAGCCTAAGTGACTGGATATGGTGAAGCAAGGTTGGCGACGTACGTCTCCATAATAGAGCAGTGCCAAAAAGCTCTTCGAACCAAATCGCCTCGGTGAGTTGTCAGTTCTTCCGGATTACTAAAGGCCATGTCAATATGGCCCTAGTCTGCTGTCTCCTTAACACATACCTCGTTAATAGCGCTTGGCATGCTAATGACGCCGATGTATTCATACGCCAAAATTCCTAGACGTGTTAGTACTTAAGAGTTTATCTGGAAGAAGTTTTACTTACTAGATGATGGCAACATGTCCCGTAGTAAATGCTAAACATGAAAACTTATTAGGTATAGCACGGCGGTTATAGTTAGAAGGATACTCACGCAGCCAATGCGAATATCTGCACATTTTCCAGACTACATTCAGTCAAATTGAACCCCATTCGTCTTCTAGCCTCGTTGAAGAACTGTAATCCTGGCGGTCTTTCTATAGTCCCTCCCCTAACACCGCTATTACGGCCCTTGTGTATCTGTAGGTATTGGATCAGCTATTCTTGTCTAGAGGTACATTATAAGCTTCTCAGTGCACCGCTGATAAGACCGGCAGAGGAAAATCACAAGGGGCACGCTCTGAACTTGACTTACCCTGATAGGAGCGCCCTGTACGGCGTTGATGGCGACTTCGCCCAGAGCAAATACCAAGCACGCTAACGTCGAAGAGCTACTTTCATCAAGGCCGCGACTCGCAATAGTGGGTATGATTTCGGATTGGAATGCTTGCCGATCCATAATCGGATAGATTAAATTGAACGTGTCGAAATACGATTTAGTAAGCCGCTGCATCGTTTCCCAGCTCAGGCCTCCTGTCTGCAGTCCGTCGATTTGGCTCGTTGTAACTTGCATGGGCAACGACGTTCCCTCCGTGCCGATGTGAAGGGATTCGTATATGTTAGTTGGTAGGGACGTTGCTCTACCCTGTAACCCTAACAACATAGCCGCTCCATCCTTTTCCAAACTGGCGAGGTCGAGGCCCGGGACTTTGCTCTCGAGAACCTGCTGTACGACGGGCCATGATAGCATTTTATGAGTAGCAGAGACATACTGAACATCCTGGGGTGATGCTGGGGAGATTGCCGGGGGTTGAAGAGGGACGCTTGGAGGAGGCCACGCACTAGACCGGCTAGCATCTAGCGCCGCAGGAGGGGGATTGGATTGGATAGGGCCATAAATAGACAGGGGCAACGTGCCTCGGACATTGAGGCTATCGACCTTCCCATCAAGATTTCTCAGCCCTCCCTCGAGGCTTTTCAGTCGTTCTAATATCTCAATAAGGGTCTTATCTTTCCTGCAACTTGTCAGTGTGTCTCGGCACGTAGCTGCGCAACGCCATTCGGTTTGGATTCTGCGTCGAGCGCATCCGATGATGGTTCAAGTTGCGTTCGGAACGATACGTACTTCGTGGGTTGAGGTTCTCGATATTTGCATTCCAGCTGAAGGATTGGGGGGGTTAGTAAGAGACAGAGCATAGGCGAAAAATAGCTATCCTTACATTCATTCGCTATGCCATATCTCAGTGTTAGTCATCATGTCTACCTTGCAGTCCAACGAGACACTCGAAAGGGGACGGGGTTGTTTCTCGGTTGAGGAGCCAGACAAGAACTATACGACAACAATGTTATTCCGTCCCGAGGGCGGCCTCCAGGACCAGGTGGAAATAAAGGGATACCAAGTACTGACCTGACAAGTAGCGCATTTCGGTCTCTCTTCACTACATCTTTGTTTGCGTTGTCTGCAAGATTCACAAGCCTATGTGGGTTGTTAAATGAATACGACGAAGAATGGGAAAGATGGAATACCTGGGCTGCTATCGCACCCCGCTCCTTTCTGCTGTTGGAGGGCGTCGCCGGACCAGCTGAACTCGAGTTGTTCGAGTTACTCTCGGGATTCATCCTCTGTAATCAATAAGGGGACAACAGGAGGATACGGGGATGAGGATCGAGGTCGATCGAGAAAGTATTCTATCGACCGAGCACATGACAGACAGCACGGAGATCAGTAGTAAGATTGCGCCCAAGTACAATCATCCCCCAAAAGAAGCGCGAGTCCGAAAGAGAGAGTTGATGCAGATCAAGGTGCAGTATACTTGCCGTCTAGAACTGAAGGGGCGGTCGCCGGGCCGGGCCGTAAACGCGTTTGAGTGACGGAAGTGTGAGGTCGGATATCTAGGGACCCTGGATGGACTGGGATGTTGGTGACGGGCCGGCCTTGGTTCATAAATTCTGCTCTACCAGCGAGTGTCACGTAAGAAGGGATCTTCAGGATGGCACGAGGGCAAAGACAATTGAGGTTTTGTAATTTTTTTGGAGACTTTTGGGCAAAGACAAGCAAAAAACACAATGTTTTGATGACTGTGGAGGGCGCTCTCACGGAGGAAATGCCCGACTCCGCTGGCCGCCTCACCAAAGGAAGGGACTATAGGGCTCTGTCCTCTTTTTTATTTTTTTATTTTTTATTTTTGAAACGGGCGCTCGTGGGTGAAAAGGTATGCTTTCTGTCTGTATTTCTATCTCACTCATTGTCACTCTCTTGCGCGAGATTAGGTACCAATTCTACGACGGTGTCAAGTGTAGCGAAGCGTGTTGTTCGCCACTCATACGACCCCATCGGCACTCAAGGGTGCTGTGGAATTTTTATAGTGGTTGATGCCACGATGCTGGCTAGAAATGGGGGCACAATTGAGTGTGGCTGCACTTGCGAGGGATAATCCATAAGGAATACCTAGGACGGAAAAAAAGAAAAAGAAAAAAAAAGAAAAACTTCAGGGGCTGAGGCGAGGGCTACAGGCTAGGTAGCAGGCCATCGATGCTTCAACCCGCCCAGCCATTGTGAACACTGTACAGTACCTACCATACCTACCCGCTACCTCGTCTATCTCTCATCTGTCAAGTTACCACGTGTGCATTCTAATATAGAGAATAAATATAGGAACCGCATTTTGCGCTCGCAACCCACTGGGGTTTTCCAGTAGCATTTCCGCGCCGGTTCCGCGAAGGCGACGGTTTCATGCGAACCTGGCCTTTAAAAATGAGGGCGCCTTGCGGTAGTGCCGGGTGCAGAAGCCTGTCGCAAGGTCCACAGGAGTTGAGCTGGACAGCGGTGCCCACTCAGAAGCCATCGTGAGGGAAGCGTCAAAAAAGGGTTAAGTGTCGTCGACGAACGGACAGGCTTGGCTGCCGGTAAAGAAAGCTAGGCTCGACGTCATGCTGCACGTTGCCGATGATTCACAAGATATAAGATGGAGACAGACAGCAGAAACCTGAAAAAAACAACCGACGTTCGTCAAGCCTGTGCTCAATGACAAGTCAGTCCCGGATAACCAGGTAGCTTATGAGCTGGGTTGATTTGTGACAGAGAGTCTGATTGGGGCTGTGAAGTATGTAAAAGAGGTCACGGGTAGAATCAAAGATACAGCACGTAGTGTAGGTACATAATGTATGCGGCCCCAGCTGTGAGGTGGATACCAAGATCGGAACAAGATTAATAATATAGCAATAATAAAAAGGAAGCACACCAGTAAATTAAAGCAGGGGAGAGGAGAACGGGGGGGAGTAGTCCTGTAGATAGGTAAAGCGGACCATTGCAAAAGTGAGGGGTGGGAGGAAGAGAGGCTTGCGAAACAGAAAACATAAAAGAAAAAAAAAAGATTTAGGTGATGATTTAGGTACCTACCTGACTTACCCTCCTACCTGCCTAACGATACCTTCTAACCATCCATGCATACAGTAATGTGCCTACCCGTAGGTGCCTTACCTAAGGTTAGTTACCTAGGTACATCAGTATATTCGTGTAGGTACCCCCCATATCTCCTGCCTTAGCTCATCCCGCCGTCCCGCTATCCCCAACTATACTAAAGTCGGGTTAGCAGGTTAGCTACTACCTAGGTAGGTAGGTAGGTACCTAATGGTATAATCAGCGGAAGGGTTGGGGAAAGGAACAGGAGAAAGAGGGGCTACCTCCTGCGCTAACGTCTCCGAGC
This sequence comes from Hypoxylon trugodes, assembly GCF_022578975.1. Classification (NCBI taxonomy): domain Eukaryota; kingdom Fungi; phylum Ascomycota; class Sordariomycetes; order Xylariales; family Hypoxylaceae; genus Hypoxylon; species Hypoxylon trugodes. The sequence goes on from NW_026250027.1 coordinate 935,967, forward strand.
ATGCGTACCTGGAAACGTAGTAAGAGAAATGTGGGGGGATTAGACGGGGAAAAGAGCAAGTGAGCCCCTCCTTTTCCGGTGTGCATTCTTCACCGAGAAATAACTAGAAGGTAGATAAAAGAACGAATTCAGCAACCCTCGAAAGTCTATTTTTATTCTAGATTTTTCTTCAAAGACCCTCCCCCCTATACTATGCAACGTATATTTATTTACGCAACATTGTAGCCGGGGCGCAAGACACCCATACATCGGAGACAATGACATAAATATTACGTAGTCCTGACGAACGCCACTAGATTGGCCTAGACCCCTGAGTTATCTACCATAATATTCAATTACGTCTCGTCGGCCGAGGTCATATGCAACCAAGCACTCAGCTGAGCTTCACTGGAATACTTCATTGGAGAATTCCATTCTCGAGCAACAGATGATCTATCGATGATCTTCTCCTTTTTGAGTCACACTCGCTTGAGCCGCAGCCGAGCCCGGGCGACGACATCCCGACTACACTTCTATTCCACTAAAGAGCCAGACCGCTTATCCCACGTGTTCTACTCCCCAAGTCCAGGTTCAGATACGACCGCTCAGATGAGCGGTGTAATCTCCTTGTTGATCTCCGTAGGACGAACACTGCTACAGATGTCTTGAATATCATCTTAATAGTCATACATCTCTCCACAAAGATTATACCCTTATCTCTTACCAATGAGTCTCTGTACCAAAAGAATATATCTAGAAACGGTCTAGCTTGAAATAAGTCTACCAGTCCGTTTCATTTCATAGGAGTTCTGTCCCCATAGAAACATAAGTCTCCTAACCAATCCCGTATCCCCTAACCAGCGGCTAACGGGTGAGGACATCGCGCATCAGAGTTCAGCATGACCTAGAAACCCGACGCAAGCAAACCCTCTACTACACCAAATATTCCAACTTAACCAAGCAGTAATATCCAGTCGAGACAACGATAGCTAGGAAAAGAGTGAACTCTAATAATTCCTCCGACCCCCTTTCTCAGCATTGGCCCTACCATGAAGAACCAGGTTAGCTGTAGTTTTCTACTATAACAATGACTACATCGCTTAATGGTCATTAGGTGAAGCAGGGTTTCTCGGATTCATAACCCTGGCTGCCCGCGTATTACGCCGCGATGAAAGGGCGGAGGGTCTTAAATGATAGGAAAAGACAGATATGGCAGAGAAATCTTGGAACCCATTCAATCCACTGGGTTCGTAAGTGCAAACGAAAACAAAATATCATCTAACTTTAGACAAGCCAGTATTAAAGGTGGCTATATTATCCTACCTAGGCAGTGATGTTAAACCTACCCGAGAGTTGAGTACTCCATATCATTGAAGAAATTCGGGTATTAATAAGTATAAATTCGACGAATTTAGAACCACAAACGTTTCGTATACGACACTCAACGAATGATGTAGTCTCCTATCTTCTAGGGAGACATTCAAGCCTTACGGGACAAGGCAATACAGCTAAATCGTAGATCCGCGCCTCCCGCCTCCTGATCAAGACGGATCACTCTTCCGATCCCCAAATCAAGCGCCTTCGAACTCAGGACATCTTCATCGTCTTTGAGTGAACCGCGGTCGATCGGCCCCTTCCGTGACCCCTCGAGTTCCCAAAGTCTGCCATTGGCTTTGACAAATGCCACAAAATGCTGGCCTAGGGCGCCTTCGTTTCTAGGAGCCGTGTCTCCCAGATGGACACAGGATTTATGAGCTTCCTCGAAGGGGACACTATTATATAGCAGGTCGGCCCGCTCTGTCATCTTTAGAGGAATAGCATCACGGCGGATTTTTTCCAGGTCGGAGCCTGGTTGGATATGCTCGGCAGCTGGGCCATTGATGGCACAGTGAAGGAGCCCGATAGAACCGCAGGCGTTCCCAATGGTCTGCCTGAACCATATTACAGGTTCTTCGGGTCCATATCCGTCATAATCATCCTTTTCAACGTCCTCGGCTTGTCGATTCTCCTTCCAAGCAGGAGTGAGGGGTAAGATAACAAGTAGGGCAAAGGCCGGACGGGGAATATGGGCTATCAGTTCAGGTTCATCAAGCGACCAGACGTCGTAGAAGGATAATTCAGATGATAACCCTAGCCTTGCCGCCAATTGGTTCATCACTTCAGGATTATTCTCTATCACAGACCATTAGTAAGTTCCATATGTCCTGTGTAATATCTGACAAATATTGCCAATGTTTAGAACCATTACATACCCAAAACGACCCATGTTTTCTTCTCCATAGTGAGAATTTGGTCGAAGGTCAAGTGGGGGAAATGAAACGCGATCCTTTCGGCGTAAATATTATGATGTTTCGGGCGTTTGCTTCTGTAAATTATATATCAAGTTAGGATATTAAATTCTATTATTTCAAAGTCGTAAAGCAGGCAGCCGTGACTACGTCACGGCAAGCTACATCTTAACATGTACATATTTGCGTGCATGTACCTAGTATGTACCTGGCCGAGTCCAAGTGGGGCGCCGCCACACCCCGCACTAAGAATCCAACCTAACCACGTGGGGGTTCCCGCCATTTCATCTACTCATCTGATAGGACCTTCCCGCCTCAATAATATAGGAATGGATATATACAACCCAGGGTGGTCATACTACAGCGACACCGTAAAATTTAAAAACTGTATACATGTCTCAGCTCTCCTTCCCACCTATATACACTTTTCCCTTAGTTCACCCCCGAGAAAAGTCTAATGGATGCTTTCCAGCCTTACAGATGGGGCACTAAACCCCGCTATCATTAATAGTAGGGGCCTAATCGTCTTAGAAAAGTCGCTAAGGTACTGCCAGCTGTAGCTCTTCACATTATCTATCTTAAGACTTATTTATATCGGATTGACGACAACGCCGGCGGCCGGGAGATGCCCAAATACACATATATATGTAGATAATGTATCACTTTTGGGTAACTAGGTATGTTTTATTTGATAAGTTTCTATCCCGTTCATTTACTTAACGGCCCCCATACAATATACTAAATATCGTGAATTAACTAAGACCGACGATGAGTGCATATCTTCTTCAATACACAACCAACTCACGAAACCCCCTGTTTTTTTGTTTTTTTTTTGTTTTTTTTTGATACAGTATGAATGCTCATTTCTTAAAGATACCGGGGTATGTATAATAACTATACTGATAGTATCAATATAAGTCTCTGGAAGAAATTTGTAGATGTCTCATTTGCGAGGTATCATATTGTAATTACATCTTGTGGGTGAGCCGCGGATCGAATGCCCACCCCCGGCCCAGGTATTTTATATAGTCTAAATCTAAGAAATACGGCTGATATATCTGTGTTTCTTCTTTAGAAATATACGAGCCACGCTCCCCTTCCACAGTAACGACGATAAAGCACGCCCTTTGCCAGAAGGGGTCCTCTACACCTTCTCCTCGATAGTATCTCCAACAAGGGCCGCATTGTCCTCTACATGGTGCATCTCTGCAGCAAAGGTGTGGCTCGGCTTCCACTTGGCTGAATGGCGGGGGCTGACTTCCTGCATACACATATCGGCCTGCTCAAGAGATAGACCCTTGAGCTCAGGTACGAGGAAATAGGCGAACGTCAGGGAAAGGCAGCATAGAGATCCTGCGTAAAAACATTAATTGTTAGCATTGTATGCCCAAAAGGATGAAAAACAAATAGATGGACGAGAGTAACTAACCCCATAGGAAGAAAACCTTTGGTCCTAGATTGGCCTCATCTGCACCAACTAGGTAAGGTGTGATGACGGCGATGATGGTATTCCAGAACCAATTGGACGCGGTGGAGATACCAACACCACGAGATCGTATGGGTAATGGGAAAACCTCGCCAACTACAACCCAGGCCGTTGGTCCCCACGTTGTGGCGAAGAAGGCAATGTTAATGCAGATAAAGGCGATCATGGCTTGGACAGCAGCGTCGTTGTGAACCTCCTCTCGTCCCTGGGTGACACCGACGGCACCAACGATGAATTGAGAGATGATCATGCCGATAGCACCAGTAAGCAGAAGGGCACGACGTCCGAATTTCTCAATGGTGTAGAACGAGATAGGTGTTGACAAAACGTTGACGAGCGTCGTAACGAGCGAAATGAGAAAGGGATTTTTTATCGTTCCTAGTTGCTTCACGAGATGTTAGTCAAAGATAAGTGCTGAAAGCATATGGGCACTAAACTTACCTTAAGAAATGGAGGGCCGAAGTAGAAGATGAAGTTGATACCGGTGCATTGCTGCATGCACTGGAGACCAGCGCCGAGGATGGTTCGTCGAAGACTGCTATTACCATGCGCAAGGGAACCCTTAAAACAAGCAGTCCAAGAACCAACGTAGGAAGTCTGAGGAATATGTTGCATCTCGAATTCGTTATTGGCAACGATTTCTGCCAGTTCGTCCCTGACATAGTCGGATTCTAAAGGCTGACCACGGACGAACGCAAGCGCTTTAGCGGCCTCCTCGATCTTCCCCTTCTTGACGAAGTAACGCGGAGATTCGGGAAGGATAAATAAACCGGTACCAAGGATAATAGCCCAAAGGAATTGGACGCCGATGGGAATCCTGTAAGAACCCGAATCTGGCCGTGATTGCGTGGCGTAAACGACACAGTTGGCCAAAAGGATGCCTATCGTAATACAGAATTGGTAACCACTGACCATAGCACCACGAACTTTCTTGGGGGCAATCTCAGACATATATAGGATAACAACAGCAGATATAAATCCAACGCCACCACCAGCGATTAGGCGACCAAAGACGAAGAGAACCTCTTGATTGCTGCTAGAAATCTGCAAGATGCAGCCAATAGTAAAGACAAAGCATCCCACAATGATGGTAGGACGTCGACCGATGAAGTCCGCAATATCACCACCGACAAGAGCACCGAAGAAGGTTCCGCATGACAGGATAGATGTGAATAGAGACTGTGTGGAAGAGGGAAGGACGAAAGCTGACTTGTTAGCGCCGATAGGGGCACCGATCGTGCCATCGTCATTTACGACGTTATAATCGTAAGGGATTCCAGTGTACAGAGAGATGAAGTATGGCATGGCCAGCACACCACCCATCCAACCTATATACATATAACCGATTAGTGCCTGAAAATGTGGGTTGCGTTTTCGAGACTTGGGGCATACCGGTATCATAGCCGAAAAAGATACCACCAAAGGCCGCAAAGGCACAGATCAGATAGGCCTTGATGGTAACAGGGGCCTCAACACGGCCCACGTCAGTGGTGCCTGTGACGACGACACCTCCAGCCATTTTTTTTTTTTTTTGGTTATGTTCCTATTCCTTCTCCTCCCGTACTGGCTTGCTCGCTATACAAGTAAAGGTGAAGCTGTCACGATCCAAGGCTTGGATCGCCGGATGAAGTAATGACGGAAGGCGGCGCGTCTTGGACGGGGATGGCAAGGAAACGAAAACATAGGAACGGTAGGATTGGGGAGTATTTGCCAGATATTATATAGCTGTACCGACTGGTAGGGTATTGACGGGAAGCAACCCATAAACTGTATACTACGATATGAATGCACCCCCCTGCAAGGTCTACCAGGTTGGTCGTGGACCCTTCATCCCAGTCTGGGGGAAACGTGGTACACAGACGAAAACATACTACCTAGATACACACGTATATGCTAGAAAGTTGGTTGGTATAGCATATTCAGCGTGTGCGTGGTGGGCGTCCCGGGGAACAATTCGAGGCGTGGTTTCCGGCGTAGTAAACCGTGACAGCCACCACGATGATTATCTTCCTTATGTTACTAGTACTAGACTACTTTGGGGTGGATCGCTAGTGAGAAGGGTTCGGGGTCTCCAGTCGGGTCTAGACTGGAAGACGTCCGCAGCTCGAATCAGTTACGGTTGATGGACCAGCGTTGATTGGATTGCTGCACAAATGCAGCCAGGGTCCCGGCTTGCAGACAGGGGTATAAAAGGGCCGTCTCGAGTCTGGAGGGAAGTTGACTCCTGCTTGGTTTCGCCGACATGCAGCTTGGGGATCTATTCGACCCACAAGGCTCACAAAGATCCCTCGCTCGAGTAGACTCCCCCAAACTGGAGATTTGGGGAAGCTGGAGAGAGGAAGAATCCATGTTAATGTCTAATTATCCCAGCGGGTCCTTTGTAATAGTAGTTAACTCAGGGAACCCCCCCTTTAATTAACAACAAACAAAACCGGCGTCATATACTGAATTGTTTATACTTATCTATATTGCCCGGTTCTCCATATTCGTATTACACTGGGCCCCTAATCTGAGGACATAAGGGCAGATAGGGTGTAACTTGACGCGGTTTGAATATATATATATATGTGTGTGAATACCCAGATACGTACGTATATGATGTTTGCTGTAACGATTAAATTCTCTCATGTTTCTCGTATATGTAAGTTCGTATATTTGTGAAGTAATTGTATATATGTGGAAAACTTCATTACTTATCTGTCACTAGACAGGGCATCAGTAGGGACACTTTACTTGCCCTACATACCTAGGCATTTTGGGATCTACAGAAGATCTCAAATTGTTGAGATGCGTAGTGCCCCCCGCCCCCCCCCCCCCCCGGGGGGGGGGGGCGGGCCCCCCGGGGGGTGGGGGGCGAGGGGGGGGGGGGGGGGGGGGTGGTGTTGGTGGGGGGGGGAGGGGAGTTGT